>NW_025918083.1:0-12500 GCF_019202785.1 Penaeus chinensis | reverse complement strand
AAAATGGAAAGGAAGGAAATGTACCAAACATAAAATGAATACAACAAAGACAAAAAAATACAAAAATAAACGAATCTAAACGAATCAAAAGCAACCCCGCCTCCCTAAAACAAAACAAAAAAAACAAAAAAACAAAAAAAATATATATATATAAAAATAAAAACAAATATAAAAAGAACATCAAAATGCGCTCGGAACAGGCGACTTGGCACCCATTTCCCACGGCGTGATCACAGCACACACTCCCCCAGCGTCCGTCCAACCGTCATAAATTTGTATCTTTTAATATCAATTCCATCCTGATTTAATTTACACCGGGATGAGCGTCATTTTAAGGGCCGAACTCATCATCACAATTTACGCGTGCATGTGTGCGTTTGTGGGTATGTTGTATGTTATATATACGCACACGCATATACATGTTTGCATATATAGTTACATGTAAGCTAGGGCGTAAGGATATCATTAAAACAGATAAATAGAGAGGCATATACTCAATGTTGTCTTATGTAAGTGTATTATATCTTTAATGTGAGTCCATTTCTGTATGTATAAGTGCATGTACATGCTCTCTCTCTCTCTCTCTCTCTCTCTCTCTCTCTCTCTTTCTTTCTCTTTCTCTTTCTCTTTCTCTTTCTCTTTCTCTTTCTCTTTCTCTTTCTCTTTCTCTTTCTCTTTCTCTTTCTCTTTCTCTTTCTCTTTCTCTTTCTCTTTCTCTCTCTCTCTTTCTCTCTTTCTCTATTTCTTTCTTTCTTTCTTTCTCTCTTTCTCTCTTTCTCTCTTTCTTTATCTCCTCTTTCTTTTTTTTCTCCTCTTTCCCTTTTATCTTTCTCTTTTTTTCCTCTTTCTCTTTTTCTCCTCTTTCTCTTTCCTCCTCTTTCTCTTCCAATTACACCACTCCTTCTCTTCTTCTTCTTCGTCTTTAATTAAATAACTAAAACGCAAATAATACTGGAAATTATGTATGTATGTATGTGGGCCTACCTTGAAATAACATATCAAACTTGTCAGCGTCTAATTCGTCGAAAACGTAGATTATTAAAAGTACTCCAATACCACTATGTACTTCCCTCTAAGTTCAAGTCAAGTTCTAACTTTAGCGGGTTGCATAATTAATGAACGGATGCACGAACACGAACACGCACATGAACACGCACCCGCACGCATGGACGCACATACGGTCACACGCACGGACGCACACACACGCACACAAACTTACAAATAATCAAACAAATTTATCTCAAAAGACAACAAGAAATCATAACCCCCCCCCCTAAGATCTCCCCTACCCCCTCCCCCACCCCCACCCCCCGTCCTCCACCTCCCTCTCTCCTCTCCCCCCCCTCTCTCCTCTCCTCTCCCCCCCTCTCTCCTCCCCTCCCGCTCCTCATCTCCCTCTTTCTAGAAACGTCCAAAGAAGCCCGGGTGAGAGGGGGAGGAGGAGGAGGAGGGGGGAGGAAATAGATTAGTGAAATAGCATGTAAGAAGAGGTGTGTAGGGGGGGGGGGGGGAGTAGGGAGAAGGGAGAGGAGAGAAGTCAGAAGGGAGTGGAGAGAAGGAAGAAGAAGGGAGATGGGAGAAGGGAGAAGGGAGAGGAGAGAAGTCAGAAGGGACTGGAGAGAAGGAAGAAGGGAGAAAGGAGAGGAGAGGGAAAATGGAAATACAGAGAGCAAAGTGGAAAAAAGGAAAAGAAGTGTGCAAATGGAAAAAAAAGAGGAAAGGAGAGAGCAGAGAGGGAAAAATGTGAAAGTGCAGGGGAAATGAGAGAGAGGGAAGAGGTAACAAAAGAAAAGGGGAGGAGAGAGGAGAGAGAAAAACGAGCAGAAAGGGAAAGAATATAAAAAAAAAAGAGGAAAAAGGGAATGAGGGAAAGGAAAAGGAAAACAAAGAGAAAAAAAGGGAGAGAATACATTCTTCCTTTCTCATTTCTTTCGTTCATTCATCTTTCCTTTCTCATTATTCTTATTCCTTCATCCTTCCTTCTTCCTTTTTTCATTCCTTCATCCTTCCTCTTTTTTTTTTTCTTTTTTTTTAGCTTTCTTCCATTTTTTTTAATTCATTCATTCTTCCTCAATTTTCTTTCATATATTTTTTCTCCTTTGTTTTATTCCTTCTTCCTTCATCCTCCCCTAATAATTTTATCCATTCCCTTATCCTTTCTTCTTCTTTAATCTATTTTCTCCATCTTTCTTGTCTCATTATTTCTTACATCTATCCTTATTTTTCCCTTCATTCATCTTCCCTTTCTCCATTTTCCTTCCCTCCTTTTTTAAAATTCATTCATCCTTCCTTCCTCTTTTTCTTCTCTTTCTCCATCCACTCACACTATTTTTTTCTTTCATTCATCTCTCCTTCCTTATTTTCATTCCTCTTTTTCATTCATTCATACTTCCTCATTTTTATTCTCTCTCTCTCTCCATCCACTCACACTATTTTGTTTTTTCTTTCATTCATCTCTCCTTCCTTATTTTCATTCCTCTTTTTCATTCATTCATCCTTCCTCATTTATTTTTCTCTCTCTCTCCGTCCACTCATACGCCGTCAATTTCCAATCAGAAACTTTTTTTTAGCCCGGGATCTTCATCATCTCGCCCTATCACAAGTTCGGATGGATTTTCGGCACACGGGTAAAACTAACAATAATGAGAAAATTGAAAAGAGAGAGGGAGAAAGAGAGAGAGAGAGAGAGAGAGAGAGAGAGAGAGAGAGAGAGAGAGAGAGAGAGAGAGAGAGAGAGAGAGAGAGAGAGAGAGAGAGAGAGAGAGAGAGAGAGAGAGACAGAGAGAGAGAGAGACAGAGAGAGAGACAGAGAGAGAGAGAGAGAGAGAGAGAGAGAGAGAGAGAGAGAGAGAGAGAGAGAGAGAGAGAGAGAGAGAGAGAGAGAGAGACAGAGACAGAGACAGAGACAGATACAGAGACAGAGACAGAGAGAGAAAAGAAACAGAGAGAGAGAGAGAGAAGAGAGAGAGAGAGAGAGAGAGAGAGAGAGAGAGAGAGAGAGAGAGAGAGAGAGAGAGAGAGAGAGAAACACTTATAAAAACAACGCACAATACATCAAATACAAAAATATACATTTAATCAATAGTGGTAGCAGTAGTAGTAGTAGTAGTAGTAGGGATGATCATCATCATCATCATCATCATCATCATCATCATCATCATCATCATCATCATCATCATCATCATCATCATCATCATCATCATCATCATCATAATAATAATAATAATAATAATAATAACAATAATAATAATAATAATAATAATAATAATAATAATAATAATAATAATAATAATGATAACGATAATGATAATAAAAATCATTATCATGATAACACTAACACTAACAAGAACGATGTATAACTATAACCCTAACTAAACAGCAACAACAAGAAATAGGTAAACAAACACAAAAATAGTAAAACAAAACAACCCCCCCCCCAAAAAAAAAATATATATATATATATTTATTTATTTATTTATGTATTAATAATAACAAATAAATAAACAAAAAATCTCACGAACTGGCATCTGAATACCCACGTGACCAACGTGACGTCATCACATCACGGCCTCCTGCGTTTAAACAAAGGGCCTACGCGACGTGACGGACAAGCAGACGAGACTCAACACAGGTAAGGTCACAGAGGCGAAAGATGGAATAAAAAATGCTGGGGGAGGGGGGAGGAAGGAAAGAAAGAGCGACGGGAGTAAGGAGGAAAAGAGGAGTTTGTGAGGAAGAAGGGAGGAAAAGGTGGAGGTGGGGAGAGAGAGTAGGAAGTGAAAGGGTAGGAAGGGAGAGAAAAAGCGCCAGGGAAAGAAAGGAAGGGAGGAAGTTATATTAAAAGGGAGAGAAAGGAAGGGTGAAAAGTGAATGAGGGCCGGAAGGGTATAAGAACAAGAAAAAAAAGGGAAAAGAAAAGAGAAAGAAAGGAGGAAAGGGCGTCGGGGGGAAGGGAGGGAAAGAGAGGGAGTGTATGAGGAAGATAGGAAAAGAGGAAAAGCAAGGGGGGGGGGGTAGGGTGTAAGGGAGAAAGATAGAGGGGTGTAAAGGAAGAAGGGAGAGAGAGTGAGTGAGAGAGTGAGTGAGTGAGAGAAGAGAGAGAGAGAGAGAGAGAAGAGAGAGAGAGAGAGAGAGAGAGAGAGAGAGAGAGAGAGAGAGAGAGAGAGAGAGAGAGAGAGAGAGAGAGAGGGAGAGAGAGAGAGAGAGGGAGAGGGAGGGAGGGGGGGGTTGAGGAGGACGGTCAGTGGATCGATATCAAAGGTCGATACACGTTGGCTCGACATAGAAAGGTGCAAATAGGGAAGGGGAAAGGGAAGGGGAAGGGGAAGAGGAAGGGGAAGGGGTATGAGGGTATGGGGAGGAAAATAAGGAGAGTTAAAGGGAGGAAGAAAGGGAGTCAAAGGGAGAGAGAGAGAGAGAGAGAGAGAGAGAGAGAGAGAGAGAGAGAGAGAGAGAGAGAGAGAGAGAGAGAGAGAGAGAGAGAGAGAGAGAGAGAGAGAGAGGAGGGGGGGGGGGGGAGAATCGACCTGGTCAGACAAGTGTTGCAACCAAAGAGGCAAAACAAAGGAGCAAGAAACACGGAATAAAAGGGGGGAAGGGGAAAGAAAAGAGAAGAGGGGAAAGTAGAGTGAATAAACGAGAGGAAAGGAAAGCCGGAAAGAGAGAGAATAAAGGAAATATGCAAAAAATGCCAGGGGGTGGAGTGGGAGAAGTAGAAACGAGAGAGAGAGACCTTTCTGAGTATTACAAAAGCACGCGCACATACGCCATACACACGTACATATACACAAACACACGTACATGAAGACTCATTCACACGCCAACACACACAACACAAAACACATAGACTCTTTCAAAACAAACACACACACACACACACACACACACACACACACACACACACACACACACACACACACACACACACAGTCTGCGCGAGGGTACTGTTACTCCATGTATAGTAAGAGTCACTTTTAAAGAGGTCTTGTTGTATCAACGCGTCACGGGAGAATTTACAGACAGAGCACGGGGGGAGGAGAATGAGGGGGAGTGGGGGGAGGAGAAGGAGGGGGAGTGGGGGGAGGAGAAAGAGGGGGAGTGGGGGGAGGAGGAAAGAGGGGGAGTGGGGGGAGGAGAAGGAGGGGGAGCGGGGGAAGGAGAAGGAGGGGGAGTGGGGGGAGGAGAATGAGGGGAGTGGGGGGAGGAGAATGAGGGGGAGTGGAGGAGAATGAGGGGGAGCGGGGGAAGGAGAATGAGGGGGAGTGGGGGAGGAGATGAGGGGGAGTGGGGGGAGGAGAAGAGGGGGAGTGGGGGGAGGAGAAGGAGGGGGAGCGGGGGAAGGAGAAGGAGGGGGAGTGGGGGAGGAGAATGAGGGGAGTGGGGGGAGGAGAAGGAGGGGGAGTGGGGGGAGGAGAAAGAGGGGGAGTGGGGGGAGGAGAAAGAGGGGGAGTGGGGGGAGGAGAAGGAGGGGGAGCGGGGGAAGGAGAAGGAGGGGGAGTGGGGGGAGGAGAATGAGGGGGAGTGGGGGGAGGAGAATGAGGGGGAGTGGGGGGAGGAGAAGGAGGGGGAGTGGGGGGAGGAGAAAGGAGGGGGAGTGGGGGGAGGAGAAGGAGGGGGGAGCGGGGGGAGGAGAAGGAGGGGGAGTGGGGGGAGGAGAAGGAGGGGGAGTGGGGGGAGGAGAAGGAGGGGGAGTGGGGGGAGGAGAAGGAGGGGGAGTGGGGGGAGGAGAAGGAGGGGGAGTGGGGGGAGGAGAAGGAGGGGGAGTGGGGGGAGGAGAAGGAGGGGGAGTGGGGGGAGGAGAAGGAGGGGGAGCGGGAGGAGAATGAGGAGGTAAGAAGGTGAGGAGAGTGGGGGTGTTGGAGGGTAGGAATGGGGGAGGGGAGAAGAATGTGGGTGTTGGAGGGTGGGAATAGGGGAGAATTTAGAGACTGGAGAAGGGTGGTTGTAAGGGTGAGCAGAATGGGGGCGAGAATGGGGGGTAAGACGCGGAGAATGGCGAGGTAATGGGAGTGTTGGAAGGTGGGAATGGGGGTGTTGGAGGGTGGAAATGGGGGAGAATCGGTGTTGGAGGGTGAGAATGGGGGAGAAAGGGGGTGTTGAAGGCTGGGAATGGAAGTAGAATGGGGGTAGTTGGAGGGTGAGAAATGGGGGATGTTGGGGAGTAAATGGAGTAAGAATGAGGATGAGGGGCAGGCATTTGGAGAGAATGGGGATGGGTGGAGGGACGGGTTGCTGGAGTTGGAGGCTGAGAATGGCAGCGGGAGGGGGGGGGGAGAATGGGAGTTGGGGTGAGGGTGGAAGAATGAGGAGAGTTGGAAGGCGGGAATGGGGTGAGACTGGGGGAGAAGGGGGGTGCTGGAGGGTGGATAAGGGGGTGGGAAGGGGAATTTTGGAGAAGGAATGGGGGTAAGAATGGGGTGTTGGGAGAGGGAGGAATGGGGGAGGGAGAGTAAGAGGCGAGTACAGGAAAGATATTGGGAATGGGTGGGAAGGGGTTAATTGAGGGTGGGAATGGGGTAATGGGGGGGGGGTGAAAGTGGGAGCTGAATGGCTGGTCGTTGGGGAAAAAAAAGGAGACTAGGTGGGGGGTGGGGGGTGGAATACGTGGATGGGGAGAGTGTGATGTTGCCGAAGTATGGCGATGAGGTAAAAATGAGGTTTCTTAAAGGGCGGGAATAGGGTGAGAATTGACGAGGAAATCGGGGAGAAATAGACATCAGAGATAAAAAGAGACAGACAAGATACGAGAAGAACCTCAACATTAAAAAAACAACAACGACCTTACGACCACTTCCTGTTGACGACAACACCATCACCCCCCCCCCCCTGCCCCCCCCCCTATCCCTATGACAACCACCTCCTGTATCGACTACACCCCCCCACTCCCTCCCCACCCCACCACGACCCAGGAGAGCGCACGACGACGGTATAGGGACAGGACGACCAGCCTTGCAACGACCACCTAAAGTATCCGAGGTGCGCCAAGCAGACAATCAATGGTGGTTCACCGTGGACGCAGCTTTAAGAGGTTGAGTGCGTGTGCGTGCGTGCGTGCGTGCATATGTGTGTATGTGTGTATGTGTGTGTGTGTGTGTGTATGTGTGTATGTGTGTATGTGTGTATGTGTGTATGTGTATGTGTGTATGTGTGTGTGTGTGTGTGTGTGTGTGTGTGTGTGTGTGTGTGTGTGTGTGTGTGTGTGTGTGTGTGTGTGTGTGTGTTTTTGCCGATGTTAAGATTACCACATATCATAAAACACACACACACACACACACACACACACACACACACACACACACACACACACACACACACACACACACACACACACACACAAGCCCTACAGATAACAACCTCTTAAACCAGCGTAAAGACTAAAGCGAAAACGGAACACTAATTTTCTGCCCCTCCCCCTACCCCCCCCCTTCCTCCCTCCCTCCCTCCTTCACTTCCTATTTCCCTTCCTACCTCTCTCTCCCCTCCCTCCCTCTCTCCCTCCTTCCCTACCTCTCTCTCTCCCCTCCCTCCTTCCCTACCTCTCTCTCTCCCCTCCCTCCTTCCCTACCTCTCTCTCTCCCCTCCCTCCTTCCCTCCCTCTCTCCCTCCTTCCCTCAAGCCTCCCTCTCTCCTTCCCTCCCTCCCTCCTCCCCCCTCCTTCTCTCCATCCATCCATCCCCCAGGGCGGTGAGTGAAAAATTCCGGCAATTGGTCGATATCCAAATGATTCGCCCGGGGGAGGAGGGTGGAAGGATGGGGGGGGGGGGCAGAGAGGAAGTGGGAGGGAGGGAAAGGGTTAGGATGGGATGAGAGAGAGAGAGACAGAGGAGACAGAGGATTTGGGAACGAAGCCCCTACGTCTTTCGTTCCTTCCTTTCTCTCTCTTTGGCGCTCTCTTTCTTTCTTTCTTTCTTTCTTTCTTTCTTTCTTTCTTTCTTTCTTTCTCTATCTCACAAACACACTTTCTTTCTTTCTCTCTCTCTCTCTTTCTCTTTCTCTTTCTCTTTCTCTTTCTCTTTCTCTTTCTCTTTCTCTTTCTCTTTCTCTTTCTCTTCCTCTTTCTCTTTCTCTTTCTCTCTATCTCTCTCTCTCTCTCTCTCTCATTCTCGCTCGTTCTCTCTCTCTCTCTCTCCCTCTCTCTCTCTCACGTTCTGTCATTCCCTTGATCTTAATGAAGAATCTTAAATTGTCTTTAAAATTCCATTCAGCTTCGGCCTCAGGAGTGAATAGAGGGGAAGGAGGAGGGGGAGGGTTGGGTAGAGAGGAGGAAGGGGAGGGGAAGGGTGTGAGGGGAAGGAGAATGGAAAGGGGGGTGGGGATGGTGAGGAGAGGGAGGGGAAGGGGAGGGAATAAGGAGAACGGGGAAGGGGACGGGGAAGGGGGAGGAAAGAGGAGAAGGGGAAGGGGAAAGAAGTGAAGAAGGGATATGGGACAAGGCAGATTTGTTTAGGGATAGATCGCATAACTTTGTGAGTGAGTGAATGAGTGGGAGTGAGTGAGTGAGTGAGTGAGGGAGGGAGGGAGGGAGTGAGAGTGAGAGTGAGAGTGAGAGTGAGAGTGAGAGTGAGAGTGAGAGTGAGAGTGAGAGTGAGAAAGAGAGAGAGAGAGAGAGAGAGAGAGAGAGAGAGAGAGAGAGAGACGAGAGAGAGAAGAGAGGAGAGAGAGAGAGAGAGAGAGAGAGAGAGAGAGAGAGAGAAAGAGAGAGAGAAAGAAGAAAGAGAGACTAATTTAGTTTAATTCCATTGGTTACAAAGGTTATTCTTGGTGTGACAGGCTGTCTGTTTACTTTGCTTCTAAATGACCCCGTGTGTGCAAGGAACGGCCGGGGTTACCATCCAATAATGACGTGGGCCAGCAAGATTACTAGACGAGAACGCTACCACCGCATCACACCGCGACATACATACATACATACATACAGATATAACTACAAACTACATAAATACAAACAAACACGAGCCAAAAAAGGGCAAAGAAACAAAGAACTACACCGCATATCCGGACCCTGGCATCACTCAACACCCGTACTGCTAATGAAACGTCTTGAGGATTGGCAATCAATTATAGCCCCTCTACGCGGACAACAGGTAAAGAGGTAATCACGGATGTTAGTTTAGTTCAGTCCTTTGTTTACCTGTCGTGGCTCACTGTACAAGCGTAAGCAGGCTCTGTCAAAGGGTCATTATATTATAATATTACGTTACATATTTAGGAAATATGATACCTTACATGTCCACCACAAAAATAAAACAGTGTACATAACTGCGTGTTATAACACATAGTCTATGGGCGATGATGTATACGAGTGTTAAGTTGACGGATCCGTATAGTCTGGATACAAAGCTGGTTGTGCTTGCGTTGTATACAAAAATGGCTTACTACAACATCAAGTTAATATGAGAGTGCAAAATTGGGCCAGCACTACACAAACGGAACTTGCAGGTATACTCCTAAGCAACGGAAAAAGGCGATGGGTAGTGAAATATGGGTCTCAAAACCCGCAGAGTTTATTTTGTTTATTTTTTCTTACTATTATTATTGTTATTATTTTGTTATTATCATTATTTTTTTCATTATTATTAATATAATTATTATCATCATCATTAGCATTATTGTTGTTGTTAACATTAATATCATTATCATAAATGTATTACTATTATTATCATCACCATCATTATTATTAAAATTATAAGCAGCATCATTATATTCATCGTAATTATGATGATAATGATAAGTTTCTCTCTCTCCCCATACCCCCAAACCTATCTTCCACTTTCACTCCCTCTCCCTCTCTCACTCTCTCTTATTACCTTCCATTTTTCCTCTCCCTCTCCCTCTTCTGCCCTCGCTCCTTTTTTCCCCTTTCGCCACCCCCACATACCCCCCCCCCCCTTTCAACAGTCATCTGCCATCCTGCGCAACAGAAAACGGAAGCCGGATGCTTGAAGGAGGAGAAACTAAACTATTTCTGTACTCTTGAGGCAACAAAATCTCCAGTGTACTCTGAATGGGCAGCGATACGGAAACTACCGAAAAGAGGGCTAATACTAGCGTATAAATGGTTCTACGGTTCACTGAACCAGGCACGGTTCTAGGCCTACCCGAAAATTAGGCCCACATTCAAAGGGTCTGACAGCTTTAAGTAGGGACGGTAGTCATTCAGATTATTTTATTTCGATTACACTCATCCTTGCATGCGTATCAGAACAAAGGACACACACAGGCGGACAAACACACACACACACACACACACACACACACACACACACACACACACACACACACACACACACACACACACACACACACACACACACACACACACACAGGCGTAAAAAATGAGAAAGGGGAAGGAGAAACGAAGAAGTTAAGGGAAAGGGGGAAGGGAGGGTATAGTGTGAACGAAAGTCATACTGGAAGTCAGACCACGTGGATGGGCCTAGCTAAAAATAGCACCATTCCCCATACACGCAACGAAGCCTGACCCACGCGAAGTTCACACGACCCACGTCCAACCCCACGCGCGACCTGAGAAGTTGACCTCGCCCGTCGCGCCAAGAGAGGTCAGAGCATACTTATAGCTCAGCCTTACATACGCATCTTTCCTTCTCTGTCTCTCCCGTCACCTCTTCAGCCCCTACTGCATGACGAGCTTCGATTTCATTTCTAAAAAACAAAAAACTTTCGCATTCAATTTTGTCAAAACTATGCTGAGTTAACCGGATCGCTCAGAAGATAATTATAGAGCCATAACCTCAAAAGAGAACATGAGAGAGGGAGAGTGAAGGAGGGAGGGAGGGAGGGAGGGAGGGAGGGAGGGAGGGAGGGAGGGAGGGAGGGAGGGAGGGAGGGAAGGGAGGGAGAGGGAGGGAGGGGGAGGGAGAGGGAGGGAGAGAGAGAGAGAGAGAGAGAGAGAGAGAGAGAGAGAGAGAGAGGAGAGAGAGGAGAGGGAGAGGGAGAGGGAGAGGGAGAGGGAGAGGGAGAGGGAGAGGGAGAGGGAGAGGGAGAGGGAAGGGAGAGAGAGAAAGAGGGAGGGGGATACACTCAGACACAGAGAAAGAGACAAACAAACAGACAGACCAGAAACATACACAGCCCACTCCACAAACACACAAAAAGAAAACACGCAAAAAAACAACACCACACGAAGAAGAAGGAAAATAAATAAATAAATAAGACACAACCCCGGCATGCAAACACCATGCAATCAACACCCGACAGTAATGACTATATACAACATCCACTACCCTCCTTCCCTCCCTTCTCCCTCCCTCCCTCCCTCCCTCCCTCCCTCCCTCCCTCCCTCCCTCCCTCCCTCCCTCCCTCCCTCCCTCCCTCCCTCCCTCCCTCCCTCCCTCCCTCCCTCCCTCCCACGCCCGAACACACATGACTGACCAAACACACACACACACACACACACACACACACACACATACACATACACATACACATACACATACACATACACATACACATACACATACACATACACATACACATACACATACACATACACATACACATACACATACACATACACATACACATACACACACACACACACACACACACACACACACACACACACACACACACACACACACACACACACATACACATACACATACACATACACACACACACACACACACACACACACACACACACACACACACACACACACGTTAATCGGAAATGAAAAACTCACGCATTTAACTATTTAACTACGGCGCGCGAGTGATGGGCCGACATCTGACTCTGTTTGTTTTTTATTATCTTCTGTTATCGTTGAATTTGTTTGTCTTTTCTTTTTTTTTTTTTTTTTTTTTTTTTGGGGGGGGATCATTTGTTTATTTCTTAATCGTTATCTTTATTTGCTTTTTTATCTACTCCTTTTTTCTTTTTTTAAGTTTTTTTTCTTGTTTTATTTACTTATTTATCTTTTTCTCGTTTACTTTCTAATTCATATCAGTATTGTTTTCTATCTGTTTTGGTTCTTTTGTTTACCGTTTAATTACTATCTTTCTTGTTTTCTTTGCTTATTCATTATTTTCCTTTCGTTTACCTTTAGATTGCGTTTATTCCTGCAGTCACCGCTATTTATATTTCTAATATCTTTAAAATATTCATATGATATTTTTCTTTTACATGCGCCATAATTGTTTATTTTATCATATGTTTTTCTTTGTGCATCTATTCATTCATTTTTATTTACGCATTTAGTGTCTGTTCGCCTTTTGCTACTAAATTATTCCGTGTTTTGTGTATGTTTTTATTATTATCCTTATTAGGCATTTCTTATTCATCTATTTATTTGTTTGTTTATTTAGGTCCATTTTCATATTCCCTTATTTTTGGTATTTTTTATCATATACATATTTTTTTTGTATGAGTGTTTTCCATCATTATGTTTTCGTCATTCTCAGTAATCTCTCTCTCTCTCTCTCTCTCTCTCTCTCTCTCTCTCTCTCTCTCTCTCTCTCTCTCTCTCCGCTCTCTCGCTC
>NW_025918082.1:22500-24068 GCF_019202785.1 Penaeus chinensis | reverse complement strand
AAACAGAGAGAGGGAGAGAGAGAGAGAGAGAGAAGAGAGGAGAGAGAGAGAGAGAGAACGAAAGACACCATAAGATCCTGTATACGGACTCGGGCTGAAGGATAAAAAGTGAGAGAGACTTAGAGATGGGAGAGAACTAGAGAGGCTCTTCGAAGAAAAAGGGTGTCTGAAGAGGAAGTCCTGAGACCTGATTTTGATTTTGAAAAGACTATGCAAAATATCTGCAAAATGTACCTATGGAAAGGCTATATATTTCCCATAAACTAAATATTCTTCAAAAAGTTATTCTACGAAGATAAATATTTAAAACACTTCCAAATTTACGCAGTTCTAAGAACAGACACCGGAAAATGGGGAATTCAGCCTGCATTCACGACACCTTGAGTTTCTTCTCGCAACCCCCAGAGCATAGCTGTTCGCGCTTGTTATTATAGCCTCGTTCGTCCTGTATAAACTCTCTCGCTGCTAAAGACTCTTCTGAAGACAAGGCTTTACGTATATGGTTGTAACCCTTACTTGCATACGTGACTTTGGACATGATCTCCCCCTACATATGCACACACCCACGTACGTCACACGCACAATCACAATTAACTTTGAACAGGCTCTTCCCTCTCTTACATTTATGCATATACACATGAGTACTTACACGTACACACACAGAAAAGGAAGGAGAGACAGAAAGGGAGAAAGAGAGAAAGGAGAAATAGGAAAGGAAGGAGGGGGAAGGGTAGGAGAAGTAGAAGAGAAGGGACAGAGAAAGAAAGGGAGGAAAGGAGGAAGAGGTAGAGAGGGAGGGAGATGGAAGGGGAGGGAGGAGAGTGAATTTGGACATGCTATTCCCTTCCTTACATATATGCTCATACACTCGCACACACACATACAAAATATTATACACATATATAAGGTACACTCTATATATAAGGTACTTATACTCCTCTTCCTCTGACACAAACGGTCAATTAACGCACATAAACTCATGCATACACACCGGGCTTGTGTGATACATGATGCAAACCCACATATCAAACACCTGTGTGCGTGCCCAGGAATATCTTCCACAAATGAGCAAGCAAGCGTTATATTAAACCTAAAGCATTTATCATCATTACGAGAGAGACGCCAACTGGAGCGGTGAGTTCAGGGGCTACACGAGGGTCAAGGCTGTAATGGAGGGTGGGAGGGAGAGGCAGAAAGGGAGGGAGAGGGAGGGGGGAGGGAGAGGCAGAAAGGGAGGGAGAGGGAGGGGGGAGGGAGAGGCAGAAAGGGAGGGAGAGGGAGGGGGGAGGGAGAGGCAGAAAGGGAGGGAGAGGGAGGGGGGAGGGAGAGGCAGAAAGGGAGGGAGAGGGAGGGGGAGGGAGAGGCAGAGAAAGGGAGGGAGAGGGAGGGGGGAGGGAGAGGCAGAAAGGGAGGGAGAGGGAGGGGGGAGGGAGAGGCAGAAAGGGAGGGAGAGGGAGGGGGGAGGGAGAGGCAGAAAGGGAGGGAGAGGGAGGGGGGAGGGAGAGGCAGAAAGGGAGGGAGAGGGAGGGGGGAGGGAGAGGCAGAAAGGGAGGGAGAGGGAGGGGGGA
>NW_025918082.1:7500-15000 GCF_019202785.1 Penaeus chinensis | reverse complement strand
TTTTATTAGTACTTTTATCATTATCATAATTATCAGTATAATCTCCATTATCGCTATCATTATCATTGTGTTTACCGTTATTATTATAATCCTTATTATTATTTTAATCATCATTATTATTATTATTATCCTTATTATTATTATTATTATTATCATCATCATCATCATCACTATCATAATCATTATCATTATCTTTATCATTATTACTAATTGTCTATACGGTGTGTAGACTAAAAGAAAATCAGCCTTTATCCAGTTACTTCACAGATTTACATCTTAAGCAATAAAACACCTGACGGACTGTTGGTAAAAATGCATTGTGCAATGATGCGTAAGTCGTAACAGGAAATCACCCTTGCATTTGTCATCGGAAAAAATGTTGCGTAAGAGAGATTAAGATAACGAGGAAGAAGGAAGGGGGAGGAGGGAAGGAAGGAAGAAGAGAGGGAGGAACAAAGGGGGAGGTGATGATGGAGGTAGAAAGAGTAGGTAAGAGAAGAAAATATTGGTAGGTGAAAAGGGCGAAGAGGAAGAGGGAGGGAGGGGGGTAAAAGTGAGAAGGAAAGGAGAGTAAAAATGAGAGAAAGGGCTGGGAAGGAAGAGGACGAAGAGATAGAGGGGATGAAGAAGAAGAAGAAGAATTTAAGGGAAGAAGAGACGATGGCGAAGAAAGGAAAAGGAGACAGAAGGCGGACGAAAAGAACGAAGGACAAGGAGATTTAACTTATTGTTAAATCATTTATTCTGCGTATTTTTAGAAACTCACTCGTTCTTCACTCACTCCCTACTACTGTTTGTATTTTTATTGTTTTTTTTTTTTTTTGTTATTCAGTCGGCAAATTTTCTTACATTATCATATTTACATATTTTTATTTTATTTTTCTTGTTTTATTTTATTTTTCTTGTTTTTTTTTTTTGACTGGACAGTTGCCTTTTTTATGTTATGATTTTATGTTTTATGATCTTTATGTTATAATATCATTAGACTCACGTTTTTTGTTATGTTGTTTACAGAATTATGAAGTACAGCAGCAGATGTATTTTGTAGTGAAAGTATTGCAATATGAACATGAAGAAATTATATATAATTACGTCATTAAGAAACAATGCGTTTGGAAATCTGTAAACGTATGTGCGTGAATATGTATGTTTGTATGCGTGTGTGTGTATGTATGTGTGTGTGTGTGTGTGTGTGTGTGTGTGTGTGTGTGTGTGTGTGTGTGTGTGTGTGTGTGTGTGTGTGTGTGTGTGTGTGTGTGTGTGTGTGTGTGTGTGTGTGTGTATGTGTGTGTGTGTATATATGTATGTGTGTGTGTGTGTGTGTGTGTGTGTGTGTCTACGTCTGAGTAAAAGCGTGTACTCGTGAGCGAATATGTGCATGCAGGTATGCGTGTCCGCGCTGCATTTTGCTCGGTGTACGTCGTACTTACACGTATGTGCGTCCACGTTCTCCGGCCAGGTTTATGTACGTAAGACAACAACCACCTGCACATAATTTTGGCAATCACTGCTCCGTGTCAGATCCCCTCCACCTCTGGACACACGCAAATGTACATCACGTACGCACAGGCACGCTTGTAACCTCTCCTTCTCTCTCTCTCTCTCTCTCTCTCTCTCTCTCTCTCTCTCTCTCTCTCTCTCTCTTTCCATCTATTAATAAATCTACCTACCTATCTCCATCTGTATTATTGTCCCTCCCTCCCACTCTTCCCCACCTCCCTTCCCTCCCCCCTCCCCCGTCCCCTCCCCCTCCCCCTCCCAATGTCAACACAGAGCATGGAATCAAGAACGAGAAGTTAGATAATATATATTTTCCCACGCAACAACCCTTGGCTCGTCCGCCCTTATGCAACCACTGGCGCTTAGCCTTAAGGAATAGACGAAAGCCAAAGGTGAACAGAGGGGGAGGAGTGGTAAGAGAGAGAAAGAGAGGAAGAGGAGAGAGGGGAGAGGAAGAAAGAGAGGATGGAAGGAAATAAGG
The DNA here is from genome assembly GCF_019202785.1 of Penaeus chinensis. Lineage (NCBI taxonomy): Eukaryota > Metazoa > Arthropoda > Malacostraca > Decapoda > Penaeidae > Penaeus > Penaeus chinensis. The sequence continues at coordinate 13,019 of NW_025918082.1, read as the reverse complement.
GGAATTGTAGGAAGGAGGGTTGGAAGGAAGGAAGGAAGGAAGGATAAAGAGCGTAGGAATATAGATGGGTAGATAGGAGAAACAAAAAACAGGACGGATTAAAAGATGAATATGAAAGGGTCGGGGGTAGGGAATAGAGAAATAAGAATTGGTGGGAAAAAAAAGTAAAACATAAAGCAGAAGAGCACAAAAGCAGCTCTAAAACAAAACAAAAAACAAGTAATTCAGAAACAAAAACAAAGAAATGAAAAGCGATAAAGTGACAGCTCTTCCTACACATCAATGCGCGTTGCAGCGACTCAGTGAATACGTCATCATGTTTACTTCGAATTCTTCCGGAAACGCAAGGGGAATTCGTGGGAAGTCCTGTGAGTTTTTTTGTTTTTTTATCACTGTGTCGGCAAATGGGATATGGAAATCGACGCGTATATTCCAAGTCCATTTGCATATGAAAATACATTACAAGCAAAGCCACACATGCGCACATAGATACTTGTCTAGAAGGGGAGAGAAATACATTGATAAGAAGACTAAGGGAAGGAAATATTTAAAAAGATGTGCGTATGATTATTGGAGGCTGGAGATTTAGGGATACGAGGACAGTAATTATACACACAGAGAGTTGGCGCGAGAGACATAAACACTCACAAACAGAGAGAGATTGAGGGAGAGAGAGAGAGAGAGAGAGAGAGAGAGAGAGAGAGAGAGAGAGAGAGAGAGAGAGAGAGAGAGAGAGAGAGAGAGAGAGAGAGGAGAGAGAGGGGGAGACAGAGAGTGAGACAGAGACAGACAGAGACTCAGAGACAGGCACAGAAGAGAGAGAGAAAGAGAGAAAGAGAAAGAGAGAGTATCCGAGACCAGGCAGTGCCATTCCGCATTTCCGCAACCCGAAGTCCCCTCAACTGCGTCGCATTCCCCAGCCTCGTCCCCAGCGATTGCATCACCCCCTTCAGAAATTACAGTTTCGTCGGGTACAGCACCTCATGACTCACTCGGCAATTACTTGTGGTTTCTGTGTTTTGAAATCTGATCTCGTATGCGGCGGTTTGCGTGCTTACGTGTGTGGATGTGAATGGGAGTTGTATTGTGTGTGTGTGTGTGTGTGTGTGTGTGTGTGTGTGTGAGTGTTTGTGTGTGTGATTTCACGTGTGCTTGCACTTGCGTGTGTGCGTGTCCTTTTTTCACTCCAATCCATTTTTACCTTTTTCTCGCCTCCTCTCTCTCGCCTTTTTATCCTTCTTCTTCTTGCTCCCCCTCCTTCTCTTCCTAACTCTCATCCCCCCTCATTCTGCCTTCCTTTCCTTCTCTTCCCTCTTTCTCCCTTATTCCCTCTCAATCCCCCTCACTCTGTCCTCCCTTTCCTTCTCTTCCCTCTTTCTCCCTTATCCCCCTCTCAACCCCCCTCACTCCGTCCTCCCTTTCCTTCTCTTCCCTTATATCCCTCTCATTCCCCTCCTCCTGCCTTCCTTTCCTTCTCTTCCCTCTTTCTCCCTTATCCCCCTCTCAACCCCCCTCACTCTGTCCTCCCTTTCCTTCTCTTCCCTCTTTCTCCCTTATCCCCCTCTCAACCCCCCTCACTCTGTCCTCCCTTTCCTTCTCTTCCCTCTTTCTCCCTTATCCCCCTCTCAACCCCCCTCACTCTGTCCTCCCTTTCCTTCTCTTCCCTCTTTCTCCCTTATCCCCCTCTCAACCCCCCTCACTCTGTCCTCCCTTTCCTTCTCTTCCCTTATATCCCTCTCATTCCCCTATTCCTGCATCCCTTTCCTTCTCTTCCCTCTTTCTCCCTTATCCCCCTCTCAACCCCCTCACTCTGTCCTCCCTTTCCTTCTCTTCCCTCTTTCTCCCTTATCCCCCTCTCAACCCCCTCACTCTGTCCTCCCTTTCCTTCTCTTCCCTCTTTCTCCCTTATCCCCCTCTCAACCCCCCTCACTCTGTCCTCCCTTTCCTTCTCTTCCCTCTTTCTCCCTTATCCCCCTCTCAACCCCCTCACTCTGTCCTCCCTTTCCTTCTCTTCCCTCTTTCTCCCTTATCCCCCTCTCAACCCCCTCACTCTGTCCTCCCTTTCCTTCTCTTCCCTCTTTCTCCCTTATCCCCCTCTCAACCCCCCTCACTCCGTCCTCCCTTCCTCCCTCACCGACCAGCGCCTTCCCTGCCAGCGAGGACATTCCGAGCACGCCTGTTGGACGCCGACTGCCCGCCACTTGGCCGTTGCACCCGTCGACCCCGTCCGTCCGGCTGAATGGCTTCGGTTTCTTTCCCTCCATTTCATCGCCTTCCCCTCCCCCCTTACCCCCTTACCCTCTTCCTCCTGCTTACCTTCCCCCCCCCCTTCCCCCCTCTCTTCCTTGTTCTCTCCAATTTCGTCATTCCGCCTTCTCTCGCTTCTTCTTATTAGTCTTCCTTTTTTTTCGGCTCTTCTCCCGTGTCCTGTTCTCTCCTTCCTGTCCTCTTCCGTTCCTCCTTTTTCCTCTCCCTCTTTCAACGGCGCTGCGTATTCGCATACCTAATGGATGGTTTGTTTACTTCAGAGCCAATGCCGATCCCCGCCCTGCCCCCTCCCTCGAGGTCTCCCCCCCCTCCCTTCCCCTTTTTTTTTCCCTGCTTCCCTTCTCTCTTCTTTGTTCTCTCCTTCCTCCCCTTTCCTTATCCTTTCCTAATGCTCTTCTCCCTTCCTTGCTCTTTTACCCCGTTGCTTATTTTTTTCCTACTTCTCCATTTCTCTATTCCTCGATCACTCCTTTCACTCCCCATCTCTTTCAACTTTTTGTTTTTCTCTTCCCCCTTCGTCTTCATACTCTCCCTTCCCCCTTACATGTTTTTTCACACTTCTCTTACTCCCTATTCCTCGTTTATACAGCATTTTTATCATTATCTTATCCCTTTTCATCTCTCCTTTATTCTGTGCTGTTTCTTCCCGTCTTTATGCTCTCCTTCTCCCTTATCCATCCGCCTCTCCTCCCCCTTTTCCTTATTGCCACCTGCCACCTCCGTCTCCTCCTTTTTATTCTAGTTCTTTGCACCCTATTCTCTTCCCTCATACTATTCTCCTTCTGTCCTTCCTCTCTTTCTCCCCTTCTCTCCCACTTCTTTTCTCTCTCTCCAACCATCCTCCTTTCCTCCTTCTCTGTTCTCTCCCTCCTCTCTCCTACAGCCTCTCTTTCACTACCCTTCTCTTTCCCCAACTCTCCTTCCTTCCCTCTTTCCCTGTCTCTCTCTCTCCCCTTTATCTTCCTTTCTTCCTCTTTCCTTCTTCGCTCTATCTCTCTTCCCCCTCTCTTCTTTTTTCCCTTTCCCCCCTCTTCTCTCCCCTCTATCGCCCTATTTTCCCTCTTCCCTCTATCGCCCTTTTTTCCCCTCTTCCCTTCCCCCCTCTGCCCCCCGCCCCCCCTTCCCGTGAGTGACTGTGGCAATCGATGCGGGGAAACATCCGACATCAGCGTAATGCGATCGCTGGATTGGATGAAAACTCGTTTCGGGATTCTTAAAAACGTTTCTCTCACCGCTCTGTCTCTGTGTTGTTTATCGGTAGGTCCATTTTTCCTTCTTATTTGCTCTGTTTCTCTCTTTCTATCTCTCTTGCTCTTTGATTTTCGATGTTTCTTTTGCTTTTTTGTGTGTGTGTTTCTCATCTTTTATTTGTCTCTTTTTTAAACACTTTTTCATTTTCTAATGACCTCTCTCTCTCTTTATATATATATATATATATATATATATATATATATATATATATATATCGACCTTTATTCCCTATCCATCCATCCAATTTGACCGATTTCACATACCAGTGGCTACCCCTTGTCGGTTACTCTCCTTGTCTTTCCTCTTTCCTCCAGTCTCTCCCTTTCTTACGAACTCCCCCCCCCCCCCTTCCCTCTTGTTACCCCCTTCTATACCCATTTATCCGTTTACTCCTTCGTCTATCCCTCTCTCCTTTCCTTAATCAGTCTCCTCGTTTCAGTTTTTCTTTTTCAACCCTCTCTCTGCCTCCCCCTTTCTTCTTTCAATTCTCCGCTTTCCCTCCTCCTCCTCACCTCTTCTTTTACACCCCTTCCCTATCCCTTGCTTCCACTCCGCCCCTTCTCTCACCTCATCCCTGTCGCTCTTCTTCCCTTTAACCCCTTTACCTCCTCCCTTCCCCATTCCTCCCTCCACCCTCCCTCTTCCCTCCCCCATTCAGTCCCCCTTCTCCCTCCCGTGCCCCTCCCTCCCCAGCCCTTCCCCCACCAAAAGGCGACAACCATAAACCGAACTTCTCTTTCCTGGAATCGATAAATACCAGGGTCAGTGACGTCACAGCTCTCATGCACGGTGCATGTCTCAATCGAGGAACGCGGGCCACAGGGACGCATGATTTGGTCGTTGTTATTTTTGTTATTGTTGTTGTTATTGTTGCTGTTAGCGCATCATTTGTTTTTTTGTTTGTTGCTATTGTTGGTAGTTTTTTATGGTGATGGGAAGTTTTTGTGCTATTATCCTCGTAGTTACTGTTGTTGGTGGTATCACTGTTTAATCAAATGTCATAAAAACGCTTACATCGTAAATGTTTGTCAGTTACCTATTACCTCTCTCTCTCTCTCTCTCTCTCTCTCTCTCTCTCTCTCTTTCTCTCTTTCTCTCTCTCTCTCTCTCTCTCTCTCTCTCTCTCTCTCTCTCAACATTCCTGAAAGCCATTAGTAAACATTATTATTGATTGCTCGGTTCTAGGTCAAGTATCTTACATTCGTAATGATATCACGCATCAAGCACCTGTTGTTCTATTTGCTTTATTAATTTTAGTATTCATATCTGTGTCTTTATATATTGCACATCCGTCGAATTAAACTGAATTTTACCTCACCTACAGTACCTACATATCATTATCGCTCACATATCAACAAATTGGAATCTTTCTATCTAGAGTTCTTGTCCTATACTATAGCTACTGACACAATTACACAATTCATGACTAGGGGGAGGGGTCACTGAATTAAAAACATTGGGAACCACTCACATAGAGGAAATGGACAACGAAAGAGTATAGATTAAAACAGTTAATATACGGTTTTATTTACATAGTAACCTATTTGCGCTTAAGATGGCCTCCACTCTAACGGCATCCAAAGGCCTTTGACTGTTTACCTTATGCGCGATCATACTTGAACTAGGAAGTCTAGGAAAGTCTAGGTGAAGCTTTAGATACCACTCTAAAATGCTTGGTAAAATGCTACTATCACTAAACCGAGGACAAAAAATTTGACTTCTTTGTACGGGATAAGTTAATAACCCGATTATTGTTATTATTATTTTCTTTTCGTCTTCTTATTATTTCCAATTCGGGAACTCATCACCCATCCCGTCCTCGTGTGCGCGCCCCCGTAGAAAAAAAAAAACAACATTCGTATTACATCGACCTTGAGATACGAACACCGACATTCTTCATGAATAGCCTACTTTGTTGTCGTTTTTCCGGGTTCTTAACCTTCCTCGTTCTTTGGCTCTGTGCCTCTCCATTTCTGTAAACATAAAAAAAAACTCGATCA
>NW_025918081.1:20000-22833 GCF_019202785.1 Penaeus chinensis | reverse complement strand
GGGGAAGTTAGAGGTATGAAAATAGAATAAAAAAAGTCTTCTTTATCTCCATTTGCCTTTCGCGAGAAGAAATATTGTCTCGGGAAAATTGACTAATTGGCACCTTCCTCCTAACTCCCGCGCTTTTTGTGAGAAAATAAACATAGTTTGCTTGCATTTATTTTGCCTATTGATGGCACCTTTAGACTGTTCACTTCACACCCAGTGGTGTTAATGCTAATTGGTGGTCTGAGCTTTTGTATTCCGTGTTTATGAACGTCATTTTACTGTCACTTAAAGCTTGTTTTTTGTCGGGAGTTGCCAATTAGTCAATTTCTCAGAGCCGATATTTGTTCCCATGATATTTAGGACATAATTGCCAAAAGATTTGTGCGTGTATGTGTGTGTGTATGTGTGTATGTGTGTGCGTGTATGTGTGTGTGTGAAAACAGTCAAAAGGCGTCATCAATATGCAAAATAAATGCTTGGAAACTATGTTTTTTTTCTCCCAATAAGCGGGGGAGTTTGGCGGAAGGTGCCAATTAGTCAATTTTCCCGAGACAATATTTCTTTTCGACAAAGGAAATGGAGATAAAGAAATGCTTTTTTTTTTTTAATTTTCTTCTCTCTACCTCCTAGCACACTCTTTCTACGTCTTCTCTTTCTACCCCCCCCCCCCCATCTCTCTACCCTTTCTCTCTCTCGCTCTCTCTCTCTATCTCTCTCTACCCTCTCTCTCTCTCTCTCTCTCTCTTTCTCTTTCTACCTCCCTCTCTCTCTCTCTACCCCTCTCTTTCTCTACCCCACTCTCCCTCTGTCTCTAACCTCTCTCTCTCTCTCTCTCCCTCTCTACCTCCATCTTTCTCTCTCTCGCTCTGCCCCCCTCTCTCTATCTACCCCCCCTCTCTCTCTTTCTCCCTCCCTCTCTCTCTCTACCCCCCTCTCTCTCTCTGTCTATAACCCCTCTCTCTCTCTCTCTATCCCCTCTCTCTCTTATCCCTCACTCTCTCTTTCTACCCCACCCTTTCTGTCTCTTGGGAGGGAGAGAGAAGAGAGAAAATGTCGATAGGGAAAGAACAGGATGGAAGAAAGAGGAGATAGCAAGGCAGGATTTGGAAAAAGACAGGAATGGAGGTAAATGAGAAGAGACGAAGTGAAGAAGAGGAGAGAGAGAATAGTAACAGAGAGGGAGGGAGGAGAGAGAGACAAGTAACAGAGAGGGAGGGAGGAGGAGAGAGAGAGAATAGTAACAGAGAGGGAGGGAGGAGGAGAGAGAGAATAGTAAGAGAGAGGGAGGGAGGAGGAGACAGAGAGAATAGTAACAGAGAGAGAGGGAGAAGGAGGAGAGAGAACAGTGACAGAAAGGGAAGGAGGAGGAGAGAGAGAGAATAGTAACAGAGAGGGACGGAGGAGGAGGAGAGAATAGTAACAGAGAGCGAGGGAGGAGGGAGAGAGAGAGAGAATAGTAACAGAGAGGAAAGGATACTACTACTAATAATAATGTTATGATTATTATAATTTTGTTATAATTATCATCAACTTCAATGAAAACAATACAAAATAATATTAATTTAAAAGATAATAACAATATAGATAATATGCAGTTTCTTTTTTTTCTTTCTTTTTTTTTACTAGTAACGGATGGTGGAGAGGCGCCAACTAGATAATTTTCCCGAATTGTACCTCACGAGATGATGGGGATTATAATGCTATGGTAATGATAATAATAATAATGATAATAATAATATTAATTTTATAACAATAATAATAGCAGCTGCGAAAAAGGAAGAGCGGAAGAGAAGTGACAAAGAGAAAATAGCAAGAAGAAAAAAAAAAAAAAAAGGAAGGAACGGAGACAGAAGAAAGAAGTAATAAGGGAAAGAGGGTGGAAGAGAGGGAGAGGAAAGAAAAAGGAAGAAAGAGGGAATGAGAAACAGGAGGACAGATGAATGAGAAGGAGACAGGAATATATATATATATATATATATATATATATATATATATATAGTAAACATTTCGAAACATTTTCTTTTCCACAATACCTAACACAAATTATATTGATTTTACAAATAGAAAAATCGAAATCTGGTATTCATCATTTTCTTGTCTTATGACTTTACAGATGGCGTTGCAAGACAAATGAGCGGTCATGTTTTCCATTGCTATTTTGCACTTTTATATATAAACACACACACACAGAAACACAAACACGCACATACAAACACACAGAAACACACACACATACAAACACCAACAGAAACACAAACACACATACAAACATACACAAACACATAAACAAACACACACAAACACATGCACAAACATAGAACACACACACACAAAACAAACACACATGCACAGACACACACACGCACAGACACACACATGCACACAGAAAAAACAAACACACAAACACACACATAAACAAACACATATACACAAACACATACAAACACACACACAAACACACACGCACACACAACACATACACACAAACACAAACGCACACACATATAAACCCACATACACAAACCCACACAAAAACACACACAAACACAAACATACTCAGAAGCACATACACACAGAAAAGCACAAACACAAACATACTCACAAACACACACACAAATAAACACGCACAAACACACAAAAACACAAACATACTCACAATCACACACACCCACAAACACAAGCACACACACAAACACACGCACAAGCACATACACACATACAAATCTTTTGGCAATTACGTCCTAAATATCTCGGGAACAAATATCGGCTCTTGGAAATTGACTAATTGGCACCCCTCGACAAAGCCCTTCGCTCTAAGTGACAGAAAACTGGCGTTCATAAGCAC
>NW_025918081.1:0-15000 GCF_019202785.1 Penaeus chinensis | reverse complement strand
GTGCCAATTAGTCAATTTTCCCGAGACAATATATATATATATTTTTTTTATTGGTTTTGCGTCTTAAGGGATAATGATTATAAAACTATGATAATAAAAAAATATATATATCAACAGCAATGATGATAATAAAAAGGACAATAATAATAATAATAATAATAATAATAATAATAATGGCAGTAATGGAAATATAAATATAAATGACAGTAATACCAATGTTAATTAAAATAATAATAATGATCTCATTAATTTTACCATTTTCATATTATTATAATTATCATTAACTCTTTTCAATTATAATGTCCAAACTAATAATGATTAAAAGATACGAACAATGAAGATAATGATAACAGTAAGAAAAGCAACGTCGATCCCGTCGCCTTACCCAAGTAGTCTCTGGCATTGACGTCGGCGCCCCACGCCAGGAGGACGTCCACCACGGTATTATGACCCTTGTCGGCAGCAATGTGAAGGGGTCTCCTTTCTGAGGGAGGAAGAGGCTTGTATTAAGTATCTCGTTCATGGGTGATGGGAAGGACGGTGAAAATGGAGGGGAAGTGGAGGATGGGAATTAGGGTGATGGGGATAAAAGGAAGAGGAAAGGATGGAAAAATAGAAGGTAGAAAGAGCAGGAAAGGGGGTTAGGGAGGTAGAGAGGGAGAGAGAGATTGGAGGGGGGGGGGGTAGAGGTATGAAAATGGAAAAAAAGCCTTTCTTTATCTCCATTTCCTTTGGCGAGAAGAAATATTGTCGCGGGAAAATTGACTAATTGGCACCTCCTGCCTAACTCCCGCGCTTTTTGTGAGAAAAAAAAAACAGTTTCCAAGCATTTATTTTGCATATTGATGGCACCTTTTGACTGTTCTCTTCACACCCAGTGGTGTTAATGCTAATTGGTGGTCTGAGCTTTTTTATTCCATGCTTATGAACGTCATTTATCTGCCACTCAGAGCCCGGTTTTTAACGGGAGTTGCCAATTGGTCAATTTCCAATATATTTAGGACATAAGGGTTTGTGTGTGTGTGTGTAAGTTTGTGCTTGTGTCTGTGTTTATGCTTGTCTCTGTGTATGTTTGTGTTTGTGATTGTGTGTTTGTGAGTGTGTGTGTGTTTGTGTGTGTGTTTGTGTGTGTGAGTGTGTGTGCGTGTTTGTGTGTGTGTGTGTGAGTGTGTGTGTGCGTGTTTGTCTTTGTGTGTGTTTGTGTGTGTGTTTGTGTTTGTGTGTCTGTGTATATTTGTGATTGTATGAGTGATTGTGTGTGTGTGTCTGTGTTTGTGTGTATGTATGTGTTTGTGTGTATGTTTGTGTTTGTGTCTTTGTGTGTCTTTGTGTGTGTGTATATGTGTGTGTTTGTGTATGTTTATATGTTTGCGTGTTTGTGTTTGAGTATGTGTTTGTATTTATATGAATGTTTGTGTGTGTTTATGTATGTTTGTGTGTGTGTTTCTGTTTCTGTGTCTGTGTATGTTTATGTTAGTGGTGTGTGTGTGTGATTATGTGTATCTGTCTGTGTTTGTGTGTTTGTGTTCATTTGTTTGTGTGTGTTTGTGTTTGTGTGTGTGCATGTTCGTGTTTGTGTGTGTATGTGTTTGGGTGTGTATGTTTGTGTGTGTGTTTGTGTTTGCATGCAATCCATATTTTTCCCTTTGGCGGAAGGTGCCAATTAGTCCATTTTCCCGAGAAAATACTTCTTCTCGAAATGTTTCGTTCCACAAATCGCCAAATGCAATGAAAATAAAGAAATGCTCTTTTTAAATGGATTCGTTGTTTCTCTCAAACGATCATAAGAATTACAGCATTACGATAATAAAAATAAGAAGAAGAACAACAACAATATCAACAAGAATAATAATGGTCATAATAATAATAATAATAATAATATAAATGTAATTACTTGTGTGTCTCAAGGCGTGGTGATTCCAGTACTATAACCATAATAATACTATTAATATCAATAATAATAATAATGATAATAATAAAAAGAAAGAGAAAAGATAAAGGAAGATGGGAGAATGATTAGAAAAGAAGAAATAAATAAAAAAAAATCAATGAGGGAAAGGAGATAGAGGAAAGAGCGAAGAAGACGAAGGAAAATAAAAAGAGGAGGAACAAAGAGTAGGAGAAAAGAGAAAGGAGGGAAAGGGCAATGGGAAAAAAAAACAGGAGAAAGAAAGAGAAATGAGAGAGAGAAGAAAGGAAGAGGACAGAAAGAAAGGGAGGTAGAGAAGAGAGAGAGGGAGAAAAGAAGGAGGCCGGAAAATAGAAAGGAAGTCAGGAAAGGAGAGAGAGAAAAAGAGAGGAAGATAAAAATGGAATAACAATGAGAAAGGGAGGGAAATGAGAGATGCAGAGGAGAAAGAGCGGCAGAGAGAGAGGAAATGGAGAGAAAGTGGAAAATGAAGAATATGAGACGAAATATAAAGAGAGAAGAGAGAGCAATAACGGTAAAATAAAAGTAATAATATAACAGACAATAATAATTACAACAGCAACAATAACAATAATTATAACAGCAAGAAAATGATGATAAAAAAAATATTATTATCAATAATAACAGTAATAAAACAATAATAAGGATAATTACGAGAATATTAATGATATCAGTCAGACAACGAATGGTGCCAGAGCCAAGCCTCCAACTGGAGCGTTTCACTCGCATCAGAAGTCTATCTTATTCTTTTTCGTTTTATTCTCACTCCTCATGAAAATAGAAACTGGCAGAGCTACTATAGTTGGTTGACGTTGTGTGAAAAAACAGCATTTATCAAGAAAAAAAACAATAATAATAATCTGAGCAGAAAAGCGAGTCCAAAACTGACCATCTGGCAAAATTTCTATCGCAATCTGGTCGATGTAACAAAGCCAATCGCATGAGACACTCGTTCTTTACGAAGGTTGAAAGAAATCATTAAAAACCTTCATACTGCTTTGTTTCAATGGACCTCGTTAGGTTAAATCATAAATTCAACATTTATAATTATATAATAATCCACGCGAACTTATAAATATTGAAACGGAATAAAAAAAAAAAAAATCTTTATATATAAAAGCACGAATCTTTAGACAAACCATGCATAAACGAATAAAAGGACTGATCTTAACATCCATAAAAAAACGACAGAAAACGAAAGGCAGGGATGACGCTAACAATGGCTCGAAACACGCGGTCCGCCTGGCTGTGTGCTCCTGGCGAGGCGCATGGGTCGAGGGGCGCCACCAACTTTGGGGAAACTTAAACAAAAGGATTCACTTCACAACGATGCAGCGACGAGAGAGAGAGAGAGAGAGAGAGAGAGAGAGAGAGAGAGAGAGATAGAAAGAGAGAAAGAAAGACAGAGAGAGAAAGAGAGGGAGATAGAAAGAGAGAAAGAAAGACAGAGAGAGAGAAAGAGAGGGAGAGAGGGAGAAAGAAAGAGGGAGAGAGAGCGACGGAACCGGAGTCCTGGAGCCTCGACGCCTTCAGTAGCGTTTCTGTCGCCTCGCGTGTCCTTGGCAGAGGAAGAGGAACAGAGGGAGAGACGGAACGGAAGAGGAAAGAGGAGAGAATAATGAAGGGAGGAGGAGGAACGAAATGGAGAATGGAAAAGGAAGAAAAGAGAAAAAGGAAGAAATGATAGTGATGAAAGTAGGAATAGCACAACAAAGAAAGAGTAGAAACTATCAACGGCGTTAGTGAAATAAATAGAGAAAGAAGGATAGAAAAGGCATAGAAATTTAGGCTTTTTTTGTTTTTATCTCTCTTTCTCGGTCCTCCTGCCCGCTCTCTCTCTCTCTCTTTTCCTCCTGTCCACTCCCTCTTTCTCTCTCTCTCTCTATCTTGCCCCTCCTCTATCCTTCTCTTGATTTTTCTTCATCTTCCTGTTCTATCTTCCTTCCCCTTTCACTCTTTTATCCACCTCCATCTCTCTCAGTCCCTCTTTTATCTCCTACACTCTCACTTCCCTCCTCCTCTTCTTCGTCCTCTCTCTCATTTTCTTCCTCCTCCTCCTCCTCCTATCTGTTTTCCAATTCTCTTCCTCTCTCCCACCGTCCTATACCTCCTCTTCCTTTTTTCTCTCTTTCTCTTTCTAATTCTCCTATCTCTAACTAATTTCCTCTTCCCACTCGTCTTCTTTTTTCTCTCTTTCTCCTCCTCGCCTATTCTTATTATTATAATTTTCTTCTCCTTCTCATCCTCCTTTATCTCTCCTCCTCCTCCTCTTCCTCTCTACCTTGCTCCTCCTCCTTCTGTCAGTCCCTCTCTTCCTCTTGGAAGGCGAGGTCCAGGTGAGAGGATGAGATGAGAGGAAGAGGAGAAAATAGAAGATAAGAGAGAGAGTAAGGGAGGAAAAGGAAAGATAGAGGTAAGGAAGGAAGGAAGAGAAAAGGAAGTGAAGAAAAGGAGACAAAGAGGGAGGGGGAAAAGAAGAAAGAGAAAAGGAAAAGAGGAAAAACAGAAAAAATGGGAAGGAAAGGGGAGAGAGAGAGAGAAAAAAAAAAACAGGCCTAGAGTTTCTCTCTTCACACACACACACCCACACACATACAAGCGCGCGCACACACACACACACACACACACACACACACACACACACACACACACACACACACAGGCGTACACACACCCATACAGACTTACACACACACACGCACACACACTCACAGGCGTACACACACTCGCACACAGACTCAGAGGCGTACACACACATGCACAGACGTACACACATAAGCACACACTCACAGGCGTACACACACGCTCACAGGCGTACACACACTCATAGGCGTACACACACACAGGTGTACACATACATCCACAGGGGTACACACACACTCATAGGCGTACACACACATACGGACACACACTCACAGGCGTACACACACACGCACACACTCATAGGCATACACACACACTTAAAGGTGCACACACACACGCACACACACTCACAAGCGTACACAAACACGCACACACACTCAAAGGTGTACACACACACACACACACATACAGACACTCACATATACACGCACACACACATACGTGCACACACACATACATGCACACACACACTCATTGGCGTACAGACATACATATACGAATACATACACGCACACATACGCACACATACACGCAGACACACATACACGCACGCACACACAAACACACACACATACACGCACACACATACACATACACGCACACACACACATACACGCACAAATCTTTTGGCAATTATGTCCTAAATATCACGGGAACAAATATCGGCTCTGAGAAATTGACTAATTGGCAACTCCCGACAAAAAACAAGCTCTGAGTGACAGTAAAATGGCGTTCATAAATACGGAATACAAAAATTCAGACCACCAATTAACATAAACAGCACCGGGTGTGAAGAAAAACAGTCACAAGACATCATCAATATACAAAATAAATGCATGGACACTGTTTTTTTCTTTACCCCAAAAAGCGCGGGATTTCGGCGGAAGGTGCCAATTAGTAAATTTTCCCGAGACAATATTTCTTATCGACAAAGGAAATGGAGAAAAAGAAATGCATTTTTTTTTTTTTTTTTCATTTGCATCTCTCTATCTCACTCTATCCCTCTCTCTTTCTACCTCATATCTCTTTCTCCCCCCCCTACCCATCTATCTCTCTCTCTCTCTCTCTCTCTCTCTCTTTCTACCTCCCTCTCTCTCTCTACCCCACCCCCCTTCTCTCTCTCTACTCTTTCTCTCTCTCCCTACCTCCTCTCTCTTTCTACCCTTTCCCCTTCTCTCTCTCTACTCCCTCTCTCTCTCTCTCTTTCTACCTCCCTCTCTCTCTCTACCCCCCTCTTTCTCTACCCCACTCTCTCTCTATCTCTAACCCCTCTCTCTCTTTTTCTACCTCCCTCTCTCTCTTTACCCCACCCCCCTTCTCTCTCTCTACTCTTTCTCTCTCTCTCTACCTCCTCTCTCTTTCTACCCTTTCCCCTTCTCTCTCTCTACTCCCTCTCTCTCTCTCTCTTTCTACCTCCCTCTCTCTCTACCCCCCTCTTTCTATACCCCACTCTCTCTCTATCTCTAACCCCTCTCTCTCTTTTTCTACCTCCCTTTCTCTCTTACCCCACCCCCCTTCTCTCTCTCTACTCTTTCTCTCTCTCTCTACCTCCTCTCTCTTTCTACCCTTTCCCCTTCTCTCTCTTTACTCCCTCTCTCTCTCTCTCTCTTCTACCCTTTCCCCTTCTCTCTCTTTACTCCCTCTCTCTCTCTCTCTCTTTCTACCTCCCTCTCCCTCTACGCCCCTCTCTCTCTGTCTATAACCCCCCTCTCTCTCCCTCTATCCCCTCTCTCTCTTATCCCTCACTCGCTCTCTCTACCCTCTATCTCTTTTTCTACCTCACCCTCTCTCTCTCTTGGGAGGGAGAGAGAAGAGAGAAAATGTCGATAGGGAAAAAACAGGATGGAAGAAAGAGGAGATAGCAAGGCAGGATTTGGAAAAAGACAGGAATGGAGGTAAATGAGAAGAGACGAAGGGAAGAAGAGGAGAGAGAGAATAGTAACAGAGAGGGAGGGAGGAGGAGGAGAGAGAGAATAGTAACAGAAAGGGAGGGAGGAGGAGGAGAGAGAGAACAGTGACAGAAAGGGAAGGAGGAGGAGAGAGAGAGAATAGTAACAGAGAGGGAGGGAGGAGGGAGAGAGAGAGAGAATAGTAACAGAGAGGAAAAGATAATAATAATAATGTTATGCAGTTTCTTTTTTTTCTTTTTTTTTTTTTACTAGTAACGGATGGTGGAGAGGCGCCAACTAGTCAATTTTCCCGAATTGTACCTCACGATATGATGGGGATTATAATGTTATGGTAATAATAATAATAATAATGATAATAATAATATTAATTTTATAACAATAATAATAGCAGCTGCGAAAAAGGAAGAGCGGAAGAGAAGTGACAAAGAGAAAATAGCAAGAAGAAAAAAAAAAAAAAAAGGAAGGAACGGAGACAGAAGAAAGAAGTAATAAGGGAAAGAGGGTGGAAGAGGGGGAGAGGAAAGAAAAAGGAAGAAAGAGGGAATGAGAAACAGGAGGACAGATGAATGAGAAGGAGACAGGAATATATGTATATATATAGTAAACATTTCGAAACATTTTCTTTTCCACAATACCTAACACAATTAATATTGATTTTACAAACAGAAAAATCGAAATCTGGTATTCATCATTTTCTTGTCTTATGACTTTACAGATGGCGCTGCAAGACAAATGAGCGGTCATGTTTTCCATTGTTATTTTGCACTTTTATATATAAACACACACACAGAAACACAAACACGCACATACAAACACACACACATACAAACACCCACAGAAACACAAACACACATACAAACATACACATGCACAAACTCACACAAACACAAATACATGCACAAACACAAAACACACACACACACACAAAAAAACAAACACATGCACAGACAGAAACACGCACAAACACACAAATACACACACAAAAACAAACACACAAATAAACACAGACACACACATAAACAAACACATATACACAAACACACATACAAACACACACACACAAACACACACACACAAACAAACACAAACACACACGAACACACAAACACATACACACAAACACAAACGCACACACATATACAAACATACATACACAAACCCACACAGAAACCCACACAAACACAAACATACTCACAACACATACACACAGAAACACACACAAATACATATATATACACAAACACACACACAAATAAACACGCACAAAGACACAGAAACACAAAAATACTCACGATCACACACACACACGCACAAACACAAGCACACACACAAACGCACGCACAAGCAAATACACACACATACAATTTTTTTGCCAATTATGTCCTAAATATCTCGGGAACAAATATCGGCTCTTGGAAATTGACTAATTGGCAATCCTCGACAAAATCACGCGCTCTAAATGATAGAAAACTGGCGTTCATAAGCACGGAATACAAAACCTCGGATCACCAATTAGCATAAACATCACTGGGTGTGAAGAGAAGACTCACAAGACCACATCAATATGCAAAATAATGGCATGCAAATTATTTTTCTTTTCTCACAAATAGCGCGAGAGTTAGGCGGAAGGTCCCAATTAGTCAATTTTCCAGAGACAATATTTCTTCGCATCAAAGGAAATGGAGATAAAGAAATGCCTTTTTTTCTCATTTACATCTCTCTACTTCCTCTCTCCCTCTATCCCCTCTCTCTCTGTCTCTAACCCCTCTCTTTCTCTCTCTCTATCCCCTCTCTCTCTTTTATCCCTCACTCTCTCTCTCTCTACCCTCTATCTCTCTTTCTACAACCCCCCCCCCCCTCTCTCTCTCTCTTGGGAGGGAGAGAGGAGAGAGAAAATGTCGATAGGGAAAGAACATGATGGAAGAAAGAGGAGACAACAAGGGAGGATTGGGAGAAAGACAGGAATGGAGGTAAATGAGAAGAGACAAAGGGAGGAAGAGGAGAGAAAAAGAATAGTAACAGAGAAATGACTGCCTTCTCAGATGGAACTTTGGCATGAAATAGAAAAACTGGCCTAGAGTTTCCCTCTCTCCACACACACACACACGTACACACACACACACATACACGCACGCACACACACATGTACACAGACGCACACACATGCACACAAATCATTTGGCTCTGGGAAATTGACTAATTGGCAACTCCCGCCAAAAACCCGCGGTCTGAGTGACAGAAAAATGACGTTCATAAGCACAGAATACAGAAGTTCAGCATGAACACACCATTGGATGTGAAGTAAACAGTCACAAGGTGCCCTCAATATGCAAAATAATGGCATGAAAACCATTTATTTTTCAGACTAATAGAGCTGCAGTATAACGAGAGGTGCCAGTTAGTCATTTTTCCTGAAACATTATTTCTTCTCGAGATGTTTCGTTCCACAAATCGCCAAAGGAAATACAGATATAAAAATAATTATAAATGCTAAACATTCCTCCTCATTATCATAATAATGAACATACTGTTAGTGATAATGATAATAGATAAAATGATAACAATAAGGATGAAAATACTAAACACAACAACAGCAATGATAATAATAATAATAATAATTATTATTATTATTATTATTATTATTATAAAATGATAATAATAGCATTGATGCTACTAATAATAACAATGGCAAACATATTGATACTAATGAAAGAGAATAACAATGATACTATCGTTGATATATTAAAGTTGACAAATTATTAAAGTTCATAATTCATTTGAATATAAATCCACTGAAATTTATAATAAAAATAAAGAAAAGGTTTAATATCCGAGATGAAACTATGAATACCAATATCGGCTTCAGATATATGACGGCGTTAATGAAAGTGAAAAAAGGATCTTAATCAATGGTTTTTAATATAATGATAAAAATAACAACAATACCAATTATGATTAAAAAGTAACAATAATAAAATACTAATAATAATGAAAACAATAAAACAATAAAGCTAACAACACTAATGCTAATAATTCTAACAATAGTATTGATGTAATTGTAATAAATATTATTAAGATAATTATAATGTTGATTATAATAACAAAAACAATAATAATAATACCAATTACAACAACAATTGTAATAATAATAAAGACAAAAATAATGATAAAAATACTGCCGCCGTCCTCGGCTTCACTCCGTGTGTTTATTTTTTTTTTCGTGTGTGTGAGTGTGGGAGAGAGTGTGAATATGAGCGCGTGTGTGTGAATGTGAGTGTGTCTGTGTGTGTGTGTGTATGTGTGTGAAGGAGAGAGTGTGAATGTGAGCGTGCGTGTGTGTGTGAATGTGAGCGTGTGTGTGTGTGTATGTGAATGTGAGTGTGAATGTGTGTGAGCGTGAATGTTTGTGTGCGTGTGAATGTGAGTGTGTGTGTATGTGTGTGAATGTGAGCATGTGTGTGTTAGTGTGTGTGTGTGTGAATTGTGAGCGTGTGTGTGTGTGTGTATTTGTGTATGTGAGTGAATGTTAGCGTGTGTGAGTGTGTGTGAATGTGAACGTGTGTGTGTGTGTGTGAATGTGACCGTGTGTGTGTATATGTGTTTCTGTGTTCGTGTGTCTGTGAATGTCAGCGTTTGTGTGTGTGTGTGAATGTCAGCATGTGTGTGTGTGCTTGTGTGAATGTGAACGTGTGTGTGTGTGTGTGTGTAAACTTGAGCGTATGTGTGTGTGTGTGTAAATGTGGGCATTTGTTTGTGTGTGTGTGTGTTTGTATGTGTGTGTGTGAGGGAGACAGTGTGAATGTCAGAGTGTGTGTGTGTGTGAGGGAGCGAGTGTGAATATGTGTGTGTGTGAATGTGAGCGTGTGTGTGTGTTTGTGTGAATGTGAGCGCGCGAGCTCGTGTGTGTATGTTTGTTTATGTGTGTGGATTTGTATGTGTGTATGAGGGAAAGAGTGCGACTGTATGTGTATATGTGAATGTAAGTGTGTGTGTGTGCTTGTGTTTGTATGTATGTGTGAATGTGAGTGTGTGTGTGTAACTATCTCTCTCCCAACATCTCACTATGTATGTATCTATACATGTACAAACATACATATATACATATATAGGAGTGTATACATGTATATATGAATGTATATATATATATATATATATATATATATATATATATATAATTTTTATGTAGATATTATATATGTTTATATTTTTATGTAGATATTAATATGTGTGTCTTTGTGTGTATATATATATATATATATATATATATATATATATATATATATATATATGTATGTATGTATATATATGTATATATGTACATGGCCTAGACATTCCCTCTCCACACACATACACAAACATCCAAGCACAAACACACACACATAAGCAAACATAAATACACACACACAAACACAAACTTACAAAAAAACTCGCACACACATAAACATAAACACAAAATCATACACAGAAACACAAACACACATACAAACATAGACACACACACAAACACATAACGACACACAAACATATGCACACCCAAAAAACACAAACACACACACACAATTACAAACACACAAACACAAACAAAATCACACACAGGTACAAACACACAAACGCAAACACACACACACACACAAACACACACAAACACAAACACACATACACAAGCACACACACGCACAAACACACACACACACAAACACAAGCATAAACACAAACATACACACAAACAAACAAGCATGCACACAGACACACATGCACACACACACAAACACAAGCACACACACACAAACACACACATAAAGAAACACATACACACAAAAACAGACCCACACACAATGACACACACACACACACACACACGCACACAAACACAAGCATAAACACAAACACACAAACAAACAAACAAGCATGCACACAGACACACACATGCACACACACAAACACAAGCACACACACACACATAAAGATACACATACACACAAACACAGACCCACACACACATACACACAAACACACACAAAAACAAACACACACACACAAACGCAAACACAAACAATTACAAAAAAACAAACACAAACACAGTTATAAAAACACACACACATACACAAACACACAGGCACAAATACACACATATAAAATAACACACACTTGTACAAACACACACACAAACACACATGCAAACACAAAGACATACACACAACCACAAATAAACACACAAATACAAACACGCATACACACAGAAACACACACAAACACAAACATACTCACAAAAATAATCGCACAAACATGCATGCACAAACACACAAACACCGAAACACACAAACAAAAATTACAAACACACACGCAAACACACACGGACAAACACGCACGCACAGAAACACACAAACACAAACATACTCAGAATCGCACAAACTCAGACAAACACACAAACACAAAAATACACACACACAAACACAAACACAAAAAAACTTGCACACCCACACACAAACACGCACACACACAAACAGACACACAATCACACACACAAACACAAACATAGGCACACACACAAACAAATACACACACACAAACACACGCACACACTCACAAAACCTTTTGGCTATTATGTCCTAAATATCTCGGGAACAAATATTGGCTCTAGGAAATTGAATAATTGGCAACTTCCAATGAAATACCACGCTCTGAGTGACAGAAAAATGACGTTCATAAGCAAGGAATACAGAAGCTCAGACCATCCATTAGCATAAACACCACCGGTTGTGAGAGAACAGTCACAAGGAGCCATTAATATGCAAAATAATGGCTTGCAAACTGCAATTTCTTTTCCCACAAAAAAGCGCGAAATTTAAACAGAAGGTGCCAATTAGTCAATTTTCCCGAGACAATATATATATATTTTTTTTTATTGGTTTTGCGTCTTAAGAGATAATGATTATAAAACTATGATAATAAAAAAATATATATCAACAGCAATAATGATAATAAAAAGAACAATAATAATAATAATAATAATAATGGCAGTAATGGAAATATAACTATAAATGTCAGTAATACCAATGTTAATTAAAATAATAATAATGATCTCATTAATTTTACCATTTTCATATTATTATAATTATCATTAACTTTTTCAATGATAATGTCCAAACTAATAATGATTAAAAGGTAAGAACAATGAAGATAATAATAACAGTAAGAAAAGAAACGTCGATCCCGTCGCCTTACCCAAGAGGTTTCTGGCATTGACGTCGGCGCCCCCCGCTAGGAGGACGTCCACCACGGTATTATGACCATTCGACGCGGCGAAGTGCAGGGGGCTATATCCTGAGGGAGGAAGAGGCTTGTATTAAGTATCTCGTTCATGGGTGATTGGAAGGAGGGTGAAAATGGAGGTGAAGGTGAGGATGGGAATTAGGGTGATGGGGATAAAAGGAAGAGGAAAGGATGGAAAAATAGAAGGTAGAAAGAGCAGGAAAGGGGGTTAGGGAGATAGAGAGGGAGAGAGAGATGAGGGGGGGGGAGTTAGAGGTATGAAAATAGAATAAAAAAGTCTTTCTTTATCTCCATTTCCTTTGGCGAGAAGAAATATTGTCTCGGGAAAATTGACTAATTGGCACCTTCCGCCGAACTCCCGCGCTTTTTGTGAGAAAATAAACAGTTTGCATGCATTTATTTTGCATATTGATGGCACCTTTAGACTGTTCACTTCACACCCAGTGGTGTTAATGCTAATTGGTGGTCTGAGCTTTTGTATTCCGTGTTTATGAACGTCATTTTACTGTCACTTAAAGCTTGGTTTTTGTCGGGAGTTGCCAATTAGTCAATTTCTCAGAGCCGATATTTGTTCCCATGATATTTAGGAAATAATTGCCAAAAGATTTGTGCGTATATGTGTGTGTCTGTGTATTTGTGTGCGTGTATGTGTGTGTGTGTGAAAACAGTCACAAGGCGTCATCAATATGCAAAATAAATGCTTGGAAACTATGTTTTTTTTTTCTCCCAATAAGCGGGGGAGTTTGGCGGAAGGTGGCAATTAGTCAATTTTCCCGAGACAATATTTCTTTTCGACAAAGGAAATGGAGATAAAGAAATGCTTTTTTTTAAATTTTCATCTCTCTACCTCCTAGCACACTCTTTCTACCTCTTCTCTTTCTATCCCCTCCCCCCATCTCTCTACCCTCTCTCTCTCTCTCTCTCTACTCTATCTCTCTCTACTCTCTCTCTCTCTCTCTCTCTCTCTCTCTCTCTTTCTACCTCCCTCTCTCTCTCTCTACCCCTCTCTTTCTCTACCCCACTCTCCCTCTGTCTCTAACCTCTCTCTCTCTCTCTCTCCCTCTCTACCTCCATCTTTCTCTCTCTCGCTCTGCCCCCCTCTCTCTATCTACCCCCCCCCCTCTCTCTCTTTCTCCCTCCCTCTCTCTCTCTACCCCCCTCTCTCTCTGTCTATAACCCCTCTCTCTCTCTCTCTATCCCCTCTCTCTCTTATCCCTCACTCTCTCTTTCTACCCCACCCTTTCTGTCTCTTGGGAGGGAGAGAGAAGAGAGAAAATGTCGATAGGGAAAAAACAGGATGCAAGAAAGAGGAGATAGCAAGGCAGGATTTGGAAAAAGACAGGAATGGAGGTAAATGAGAAGAGACGAAGTGAAGAAGAGGAGAGAGAGATTAGTAACAGAGAGGGAGGGAGGAGGAGGAGAGAGAGAAAAGTAACAGAAAGGGAGGGAGGAGGAGGAGAGAGAGAATAGTAACAGAAAGGGACGGAGGAGGAGGAGAGAGAGAATAGTAACAGAGAGGGACGGAGGAGGAGGAGAGAATAGTAACAGAGAGGGACGAGGAGAGGAGAGAGTAAGAGAGGAGGAGGAGAGAGAGAATAGTAACAGAGAGGAAAAGATAATGATAATAATAATAATGTTATGATTATTATAATTTTGTTATAATTATCATCAACTTCAATGAAAACAATACAAAATAATATTAATTTAAAAGATAATAACAATATAGATAATATGCAGTTTCTTTTTTTTCTTTCTTTTTTTTTACTAGTAACGGATGGTGGAGAGGCGCCAACTAGTCAATTTTCCCGAATTGTACCTCACGAGATGATGGGGATTATAATGCTATGGTAATAATAATAATAATAATGATAATAATAATATTAATTTTATAACAATAATAATAGCAGCTGCGAAAAAGGAAGAGCGGAAGAGAAGTGACAAAGAGAAAATAGCAAGAAGAAAAAAAAAAAAAAGGAAGGAACGGAGACAGAAGAAAGAAGTAATAAGGGAAAGAGGGTGGAAGAGAGGGAGAGGAAAGAAAAAGGAAGAAAGAGGGAATGAGAAACAGGAGGACAGATGAATGAGAAGGAGACAGGAATATATATATAGTAAACATTTCGAAACATTTTCTTTTCCACAATACCTAACACAAATTATATTGATTTTACAAATAGAAAAGTCGAAATCTGGTATTCACCATTTTCTTTTCTTATGATTTAACAGATGGCGCTGCAAGACAAATGA
>NW_025918080.1:0-19271 GCF_019202785.1 Penaeus chinensis | reverse complement strand
GCATGCGAGGGGGTCGATTTAGAGGGGACGAACTATAACAACTTTAGATATGCAGATAACATTGTTTTGATTGCAGACAGTGAAGAAAAACTTCAGAGAATATTGGATATTGTAACGAAGGAAAGTGAGCGAGTGGGATCAAAGATAAAATACCAGAAATGCCATGTGATGGCGACTAGCAAGAAAGTACATATACCGGAATGTTGTGTCACAGTAAACGGAGTACTAATTAAACAAGTGGATCATTTCAAATATTTAGGCAGTTGGATAACATCGGATGGTAGATCAGATACGGATATCAAATACAGGATCAATTTAGCCAAAAAAGCATTTATGGACATGAGAGAGATATTTTATACAAATAATCTAAACCTGGAAAATAAAATATTTTTATTGAACCATTATATATGGCCAGTATTGTTGTATGGATGCGAGTCGTGGACGATAACTAAACATATGGAAAAAAGGCTTGAAGCAATAGAAATATGGTTTTATAAAAAAATGATAAATAAAACAAAGATGCCGGATGAAGACATTTTGGACTCGATGGAAATAAAAAGACAGCTACTAGATAAGACCAGGTTAATAGATAAGATCAGGTTAACGCAATGGAATTTTATTGGATATGAACTTGGAAGAGAGGGAGGGATAGAAAAAAATATCATGGAAACTGAAATGGCAGGAAAAAGAGCAAGAGGTAGACAAAGATCTAAGATGTTAGACTGGATAACGAATGAATTCAATGTTAAAGATGGAGAGCAGTTGGGTATAATTATAGATAGTTGGAAAAGATTGAGAGAGGGAGGGAGGGAGTGAACTAATATAATCCATCTATACCATTATTCTATAATGATAATATATATGTATATATATAATAATAATATATATGTATATATATAATAATAATATATATATATATATAATAATAATATATATATATATAAAATAAAGATATAAACGTGAAAAGTCATTATCATCAACTTGTATGTCAATCAAGTTAATATATATATATATATTGTATATGTAAATAAAAAACAAGAGTATAAAACACAATTTTTTTATTTTAAACAAAATATAATATTATTGGTAATGTAGTCGTATTTGTGACCTTATAGATTTAGTCAATGGCGTAGTCGTATTTGTGACCTTATAGACTCATAAATTTTTTTAGTCAATGTTTCGGAATTATAACCATCATGATTGTAAATATCCTCTAGTTCCTGTCTCCTTTGTTCTATTATATTTAGAGTTGGTACTCTTCTCTTGTTGATGTTACCTTGAAATACCTTTTTAATGAGTAGAAGATGTTGAGGTTTAAATTTACTATCACGTTTTTTATATATTATAGGAATATCCTCATCCATAGTATTATTATTATTATTGTTATTATTATCATGGATAATACTAGTATTATTATTATTATTATTATCATGGATAATACTAGTGCCAGGTATAACACTATTATTAACATTTAAATTGTCGGCAATATCTTCATTTCTATCAGCCGTAGTGGTAGCGGTAGATATAATGATATCGTCATCAACGATATTTTCATTGTTGATAGGTTCCTCTTCGGCGGTCTCGATATTGTTGTCGTTTTCATCCCGTTCTTTCAGCTGGTCCCGCAACATTCGCGACAGGTGATTGGCCGTGTCGAGAGCGTGCCGATCGCGCTGCATGGCCTTGTAGTCGCGTTTGGCGGTCTTTACGCTGTGCTTGAGCAGCGACGCGGTCGCCTCCTGAATCCGATCGTCGCCCGCGCTGTGAACCTGCGTAGTCAGAAACTTTCTCACGCTCGCTATACGCAAGTCGGGCAGGTCGTACCGCTCGAAGAATTTCCGCATGAAACGCTGAATGTTGGCCAGGGAAAAGGGCGTGCCGCGGTTCGTCGAGAAAACGTAGTCCGACTTCCATGCCCTGTGCCGAATAAAGCTGACCAGCATGCCGTGCTCGGTGGCGGTTAGTCCAATCTGGTAGGGACCGTACAGCGACGATGTCTTGTGCTGCTTGACTTTGACGATGACGCCGTCGGACGTGTCGATCGCCTCCAGCACTTCGCTGACGAGCAGGTTTCGCACGACGCCCGTTCTCGCTCCCGCCCTGATGATCAGGGGCCAGGCGAGCGCGGCGTGGATCAGGTCGATACTGCATTCGGCCAGGGTCGCTCGCGGTCGTTCGATCAGGCCGTTCACGACATTCCGATGCTTCGCACAGCGGATCAGGGGTCCCATCTCGCCGATCGTGGGCACGTACTCGGCCACCTTTCTATTCATGTTCTCCAGGTCGCCCCTCTTGCGGCACAATCTGGAATAGAAGGCATGTTCGCGCTTGGTCAGCTCGCACAGGGGATGGTTGACCTCGGCACACGCCCATTCGAGGAAACGCTTGAGATGTCCCAGGATGACGTTGATGCTCATGTGCTTGTAGCGCCGGTCCCGCTCCAGCGCGGCGTACAACAGCTCGTAAGATCGCTTGACCGTCCGGTGCTCGATCAGGTCCATGACGGTCAGCGAATGCCGCGCCAGGATCTCGATCACCAGTCGCATGTTGCGCAGCATGCCTCGCTCGTCCACGGTCAGTCCTCCCCGCGATTCGTGACCGATCCACGCCTGCACCGACAGCGGAATCTTGGCCAGGCCCTCTCTCCTCGCCCGGTTCGCTTGCCGCCGGGCCGCGGACGGGGCGCGGAGACGCTCGGCGTTCGTGCCCAGCGCCGATCGGTACGCGTCGCTGCCCGGCTCTAGTCCGTGCATGTTCTGCAGGTGGCACTTCATGTGCCGCACGCCCTTGCCGCAAATGTTACAATTGCTCAGACGGAGGCCGGCGGCGACAGAGGCGTGTTGCGACGTTCTCGCCTCGCTGTATTTTATCTCGAGGTCCCTTCCCGTCATTTTATGCACGTCCCTCATATGCCTCTTCAATTTCACATATTGCTGCCAAATATAAAGAAAATTATAAGAGTTATTAAAAATATACAATATAAGAAAATATATCATTATTTTATATATATATATATATATAAATATATGTCTCATATATGAATATCTTTACCTTGCTGCAAATGATGCAAATTAACTTGTTGGTGTCTATTTTTGGTCCATCCAATATCTTTTTCACCTGTTTTTCTTTGGCACTCGGTGTTAATCTGCCGGACGGTTTCTTTGAAACATATACAATATCCTGAAATATTATAATAGTTAAAATATTATCAATAAAAATAACAATAAGATTGATATATAGCTTTAAAAATATCATATTTAGATTATTAATAAACTATTAAAAACTAACCTCTTGTTCATTGTCTTCATTTGTATCATCATCATCAATAACATTAGATGATATAACAGTGGGATCAGCAGAGGTAGCAGTAGAGTTGGTAGCAGAGACAGCAGTAGGATGAATAATACTAGCAGTAGAATCGGTTGGAGCAGCAACAAAAATAGAAGTGGAATCGGTTGGAGCAGTAGAGGTAGTAACAATAGGGGTAACCTGTAAATAAAATAAAAATATGATAATACCAACACTATATAATTAGAAGAATATGCCAATATTATAAGAATATACCAATATTATAAGAATATACCAATATTATAAGAATATACCAATATTATAAGAATATACCAATATTATAAGAATATACCAATATTATAAGAATATACCAATATTAGAAGAATATACCAATATTAGAAGAATATACCAATATTAGAAGAATATACCAATATTAGAAGAATATACCAATATTAGAAGAATATACCAATATTAGAAGAATATACCAATATTATAAGAATATATCAATATTATAAGAATATACCAATATTAGAAGAATATACCAATATTATAAGAATATACCAATATTATAAGAATATACCAATATTAGAAGAATATACCAATATTATAGTAATGTGACTATATCATTATTACATCATAATATAATAATATTAACACAATGAATAATTTTCATTAGCCATGGGCAAAGCATATTTCTAAATCATAAAAATAATATTATCAAATTAAATAATTAATATGGCTGACTTCGTCAAATTATATACAACTAATTAAAATATCTTTAGGAATATGAATATAAGAATACAGAATTAAATGAATAATATGGCCGGCATCGTCAAATTATAAACAATCTATTATTTGAAATATCTTTAAAGATATAGAATGAAATAGTTAATACGGCTTCGTCAAATTATATACAACTAATTGAAACATCTTTAGGAATATGAATATAAGAATACAGAATTAAATGAATAATATGGCCGGCATCGTCAAATTATAAACAATCTATTATTTGAAATATCTTTAAAGATATAGAATGAAATAGTTAATACGGCTTCGTCAAATTATATACAACTAATTGAAACATCTTTAGGAATATGAATATAAGAATACAGAATTAAATGAATAATATGGCCGGCATCGTCAAATTATAAACAATCTATTATTTGAAATATCTTTAAAAATATAGAATGAAATAGTTAATACGGCTTCGTCAAATTATATACAACTAATTGAAACATCTTTAGGAATATGAATATAAGAATACAGAATTAAATGAATAATATGGCCGGCATCGTCAAATTATAAACAATCTATTATTTGAAATATCTTTAAAAATATAGAATGAAATAGTTAATACGGCTTCGTCAAATTATATACAACTAATTGAAACATCTTTAGGAATATGAATATAAGAATACAGAATTAAATGAATAATATGGCCGGCTTCGTCAAATTATAAACAATCTATTATTTGAAATATCTTTAAAAATATAGAATGAAATAGTTAATACGGCTTCGTCAAATTATATACAACTAATTGAAACATCTTTAGGAATATGAATATAAGAATACAGAATTAAATGAATAATATGGCCGGCATCGTCAAATTATAAACAATCTATTATTTGAAATATCTTTAAAAATATAGAATGAAATAGTTAATACGGCTACGTCGAATTATAAACAACCAATTTTGAAATATCAATAAGAAATTGAATATATAAATAAACAACTAATTAAAGTATCTTTAAGAATTAAATAACTAATATAGCTTCGTTAAATGTCGACCTTTATAAATAAAAGATATACTATTTCAAGAAAAGAAGAAATATAAATCACCAATCGGAATATCATTGATAAATATACAAGCAAATAAAATAACATCATATGCTTCGTTAATTGTCGACCTTTATAAAAAAAAAATAAATGTAAATTCTTCGCTAATCACCAATTAATATATCACTGATAATATAAACATACGGGATATGGCTTCGTTAAATGTCAACCTACTTTTATCTTTTGTTTTCTTAATTTTAAGAAATATTACTATTTATAATTCTTTCTAAACCACCAATCGAAACATTAACAAATGTATAAATTATTTTTAATAACCTCCCATGAACTTATTGGACTTGTCTATAACTTCACATAATCTTACCTTTGCAGGATCCTTCCTTGGTTTACTATTTAACGAAATAGAATCCATTAGCTCTAACGTTATCCGAAGTCGTACACTTTTGAAATCAGCAGATACAATATTCGGTCTCTGAATAACCAGCCCCTGACATTAACCCACCTGCGCGAAAACTTACCCTCCCCCCATATTGGCAAAAAAAATAACGGACATTTTTAACCAAGTCTAACTATATAACGAGACTATTTTACCGACAAACAATCGTTACAGTTACCTACCGGTAATTTAACGGACACCCCAATATGCCTAATTGTATAACGAGGCAATTTTACCGACAAACAATCGTTATATAGATATTCACTACCCACCATAGACATTTTAACAAGCTTATTTGTATAACTAGACCATTTTACAGACTAATTGTTTTCGAACAAATGTACCGAGAAGCTTATCCGTGTAACAAGACTGGTATATCAACAAAATATACATATCAAGAAAAAGAGAATATAGTAATTATTCTTTTATATATATATATATATATATATATATATATATATATATATATATATATACACGATATAGTTAATAATAAATAATATATAATATATTATATATTAGCGCATATTAATAAAAAGAGAATATAGTAATATATTACTTATAAAAGATTTATCCTCTCGCATAAGTCATTGAGATGAGCGGCATCGCCTAAAAATATATATACACTAAGCTCGACAAAATATTTATACTACAGATATTGTTTGTGTGCTAGATCGAATAGAGTGTATCGATTAGTAGTAAATACTAGATGATACGGTGATATAAGAAGACTAAATATAATATTACGGTGATATAAGAAGACTAAATATAATATACTATAAATGGAACAACCCCAGTGGTGATATCAGTCATAATGATGCAGAATATATAAGGATGGAAAAGGAACAAGATAGACACGATACATTTAGATCTATTCAAGATATTATTCATGCAACACATCATCCAAGAGTCTTTGCCAGAGCTGGCTTTTACAAATATGATCAATCGGTGATCTGCTTCAAGTGTAACTTGAAAATAGATATTAGCGAGATCAACAAAGTGAATGATATTGTGGAATATCATACAACGAAGAATCCGGAATGTATATTTGCTCGAAATTTACCTCCACTTCCAAGATCAAAAGTAATTGAACAATTTAATACTGATCTAAGATATGAAGTGAAAAGATTGGAGACTTTTATAGATTGGCCAGATACATTGACGGAACCCAAGGATTTAGCCGCAGCTGGCTTTTTTTATAGAAGAAAAGGCAATGATTGTATTTGTTATTATTGTGGAATATGTGTGACCATTTCACCTACACAACAGCTTGGATCACAGTATCCTATAATGACTATGCATGGCCAATCCAACCCTAACTGTAAATTTGCACAAGGTGAAGCTGTTGGCAATGTTCCTATTTCTATAGGTAAGATTTTAGATAAAATTTTAAATAGTCATGATAGTGGCAAGATTTATGATGAAGTAGCTACCTCCTCGATAAACAACAGTTCTGAACCATTTCACAAAGAATATATAACACCGAAGTGTCGTGAACAAACTCTTGATAAATGGCCTCTGCTAGATCCCATTATACGAATGCCAATTATACCAATAGCAAGTATAGCAGAAGCTGGCTTCTTCTATAAAGGTAACTATATATATATATATATATATATATCCATTCTGAATATATGAAGCAATAGATATAATATTATATATCTTTTCAGGATACCTTAATATTTCATATATCTATATTCCAGGATACCGTGATCATGTTTATTGCTTCCACTGCAATCTCGGTATATGTAATTGGGAAAGGAATGATAACCCATGGATACTACATGCTATGTATAATCCCGATTGTCCCTATATTCGAAAATTGGGTTATGCTGCTATCGAACAGGTAAGATATATACATATATATATATATATATATAGAAACTCAATATATATTGTTTTATAACGGATTCTTTCGATGTGATATTTTCTTTTTATTTATATAATACTTTTTCTTTTTAAGGCAAAGAGGGAAAAACGGTTGATGTACAAGAAACCTGCTCCACATAGTCCTGTAACGGAAAATGATTGGGATATTCTTATGGGTTTGGATATCACGAAAAAATTGCAGATATCAGAATACCCCACTTGTGCTATTAAAGATTGTCTCAAGGATCAAATTATGAAATATAGAAAACCATTTTGTACTATACAAGAATGTATTATGGCAATAAGACTGAAAATTACATCATATGGTAAAATGGATACGGGGTCTGTCAACAAGAAATGTAACATGGATATTATTGAAAATTATCATGCATTATATTCTATAATGTTGTTTTTAATAGATATTGAATCACTTGTTTCGAATAGGAAAGTGGATATCAGAAATATTTCTTTGGTCAACAGGAATGATTCAATTCAAATAGTCAAACAATTACCCCGTGATCCTTTAACTTTGAGGTATCAATATCAATATTCCTATAATGTGCCATATATTTCAGACTCTAATGACTTTATATTTAAAAAAGAATATCACAGCTTAATGAATGTATTAAATTGCCCATGCATAATTTCTATACTAAACATATGGTTCAAAAATAAAGATATAAACCATATCCCTTTGTTTAGATTATGGGATCGTATCATTGACTATGCAAAAGATAAAAATTATCTATTACCCAACATTAAGCATGATATAAATGAAGATAATGAAGCTCAAGATGATAAGGCTGTACTACATATATCTGAGAACCATAACCCAACATATTGTCAACAAGATAAGAGTGAAGGATCAAAAAAAATAACAACTCGGAAGAAGAGAGGTAAGATTATTGTTTTTGTAATTTATTTGATTAAAAAAATTATATATATTATGATATATCTATGCAATATATATATATATATATATATAAATTTGAATTATTTTTCAGATTCACCTGATGATGATGATGATGCTGAAACTGTTAAAGAATCCTTGTGCAAGGTTTGTTTGAATAATAATATAGAATTATTTACCTCTCCTTGTAATCATATAACATGCTGCAAAAAGTGTATATTAATACAGTCAACATGTCTTATTTGTAACAAGAAGAATAAAAATACCTATATACCTTCTATGACCACTATATATTCAAAATATAAATTGTAAAACTATATATATATATATGAATATAGAAATATTCTTTAAATGTTATAGGTAAATAAATGTATTTTTGTACAAATACATATATGATTATGTATATGGGAATATAAGTTTATTTTTTTGTAGAAATATATTTTTGTACAAATACATATATGATTATGTATATGGGAATATAAGTTTATTTTTGTAGAAATAGTTATTTATATATCATATAATATAGAATATCCATTCATATGAGCAGTTGGGTTATATATATTGTATATTAAGATAATGTATATTGTATTAAGAAAATGTCTATTCACAATATGGATAATATTGATATGAAGAGTGAATTCAATCGAAGAAAGACTTTTGAATACAATTGCTCATATGCCATTCATCCAAAAATACTTGCAAAGGCTGGCTTTATAAAATATAACTCATATATAACTTGTATTGAATGCCATATATGTATTGATCTAAATACTATCAATATATCAGATGATATTGTAAAAATACATAAAATAAAAAATCCAGATTGTTTACTTGCACAAAATATGCCTCCTCTTCCAAGATCAAAGACATTTGAAAATAATTTCGATTCAATTACTGGATTGCCGACCGATTTAAGATATGAAATAAAAAGATTAGAATCTTTCATTGATTGGCCAAATAAAAGAATACAATCCAAAGATTTATCCGCTGCTGGGTTCTTCTATTCAAGAAACACAAATTGTTGTATTTGTTTTCATTGTCAGGAACATATACAATTTTCTGATGATACATCTGTGACTATAAGGGATATACACTTGAAGAAAAATCCCGATTGTAGGTTTGCACAGGGTAAACCAGTTGGCAATATACCCATATATATGAGTGATATTATAAACAAAATTGATATTATAAACAAAATTAAGAAGAATAACCAAGAAAATGGATCGGAGACCGAGGTACCAAAGATGAGAAATCAAGCCATGGATTCTTATAGATATGTTGGTCCATTATACGATGACTATATAACAAGAAATAAACGATTGCAAAGTTTTTCAAATTGGCCTCTTCGCAATTATCAGAGCCCAGAATTACTAGTAGAAGCTGGATTCTATCATATTGGAATTAGTGATCATGTTCAATGCTTCCATTGTGGCGTTGGTCTTCGCAACTGGGAATGGGACGATGATCCTTGGGAGCTACATGCTAAATGGAATCCTGATTGTATTTATGTAAAACTTATCAATAAAGTCAGAGTAGAAGAGTCTTATATACCATTAAAAGGTACCTTAAATATTAGTCAAGATCAACATGATCGATTGGAGATAACGAAACAGGATTGGAATAATCTTTTGGGTTTGGATTATACTAGAAACCTAATAATACAAGGGTTCCCTGTCATTGCCGTCAGAGATGCGCTCCGTGATCAAATTTTACAAACCGGCATACCGTTTTCCAGTGAAGTCGAATGTGTTTCAGCCGTACGGACAAAAATCGAATCGTATAAAAATATAGATAGAAATGACAACGATGATATTGCTAATTTGAAACCAGAATGTCTTGTAAATTATCAAACAGTATATGCTGTCATGAGATTTACACAGATGATTACAAAAAAGAAATATGAATCTTCTTATCCTATCGACAATACTGAAGATCCTATTTATTTATTTAAACAGTCAACATTTATCTCTAATATAGATCCTAATATTCCTGAATATGGTCACGAAATTTTCTTTAAGCTTCCCTATCCCGATCATAGGTACAACTATCATTTGGAGAGTGAGTATCGTAAGATACTAAGCGAGCTCAACACTTATGAGATTGCTTCTCGAATAATTCCGTTTCTAAATGAACAACAAAGCGCATCCGCATCCTTAACTTTAATATGGGACTATTTGATAAAACAGAATAAGAGAACGACTGAAAATATATCAAATGCAAATACAGACACATTAAATGATTTAGGGGAAAATGTCTTAGATGAACTAGTAGGTAATGGAATTACAATTATACCTTTTGCGTCCTATATGAATGAAAATGATTTAATATTTCAAAGTCAAA
This sequence comes from Penaeus chinensis, assembly GCF_019202785.1. Classification (NCBI taxonomy): domain Eukaryota; kingdom Metazoa; phylum Arthropoda; class Malacostraca; order Decapoda; family Penaeidae; genus Penaeus; species Penaeus chinensis. Next base: position 8,634 of record NW_025918080.1, on the reverse strand, counting down.
TGTATATATTAAATATTGATAGGATTCTTACTCATCAAAATTATAACATTGTAAGAAGACCTGAAATACAATCCGAGTATCCTCAACGAGATGAAAATATCGAGATGAAAAACTTGTCACGGATAGAACAAGAAGGTAATGTATTATTCATCAGTTGAATATTATATATATATATATATATATAATATTCATTATATATCAATATTAATCTTTTAATATACTAACGACTCTGGTTATATCAAAGTCAAATATGCCTTGATGATCAATATTAATATTGTTCCTTTTATTTCTTTCAGATAAACATGATCATACAGATGAGAAGCGACTATGTAAAGTGTGCATGACTGATGAAGTGGACGTGGTGATTCTCCCCTGCGATCACATGGTCTGCTGTGCTAAATGCTTATTAACCCAGTCAAAGTGCCCTATCTGTAGAGGGACAATTGAAAAAGTTGTTAAACCAATTTTACTTTAATGTTACTATATATCAACCTATTGTTTATTTATGAAACTAAACCATATATTATTTAATGGTTTTCTAAATAAAAGATATCCATATTGTGAAAATGAAATAAATATTTACTTAAATCATATTTGTATTATGAACCTGGGCCAAAATATAGGGATATTAAAATATCAATACGAATATATAATAATAAGGTTTTAATGAAAAGTTACTTTTACAATAATTTAATATTGAAACATACAAACAATCACATATATAGGGGGTAAAATATATTATTTTCTAATTTGGTATATTTCTTATATATCAACATATAGTCATTTTAGTAATACCGATACATCTCGACAGTTTGTCATTATAGTAATTGCACCATATTTTGACATAGTTCAATGTTCTCTTGACATAGTCGAATTGCTTTTGTCAGATAATTATTATATTTTTTCACTCGTTCATCCATGTGACCAACTCGTATTTTCAACTTTTCTATTTGAATATTCTGATTTTTATTCATTTGTTTTAACTCATTTATATCCTCAACAATAGTTTGATTCAGAGTTTCCTCTTTAAATGACTCTTGGGGTGATGACATTGTTCTTTCATTTTGAAGATCTTGTTCTTTAAAATGTTTGCGCTTTTGGGGGATCTTTTGAGATTGCTGAGTTTTGATAATTGACGCACGGTCAGGTGCTGGTTGTAATCTTAGCGAACCGTTGACTAAGGAATCCTCATTACTCCTCTGATTAAGGAATGAGGGTGATACTATTGCCCCGTTTATAGTCGATACAGAGGCATGAGAATCAGATACTTGTTGCATGTGCATCGAGTCGTTGACATCGGGTTCTGTATTATCTATTTGAATAGGAATAGGGTTTGATACTGTTGCCCCGTTTGTAGTCGATACAGAGGCATGAGAATCAGATACTTGTTGCATGTGCATCGAGTCGTTGACATCGGGTTCTGTATTATCTATTTGAATAGGAATAGGGTTTGATACTGTTGCCCCGTTTGTAGTCGATACAGAGGCATGAGAATCAGATACTTGTTGCATGTGCATCGAGTCGTTGACATCGGGTTCTGTATTATCTATTTGAATAGGAATAGGGTTTGATACTGTTGCCCCGTTTGTAGTCGATACAGAGGCATGAGAATCAGATACTTGTTGCATGTGCATCGAGTCGTTGACATCGGGTTCTGTATTATCTATTTGAATAGGAATAGGGTTTGATACTGTTGCCCCGTTTGTAGTCGATACAGAGGCATGAGAATCAGATACTTGTTGCATGTGCATCGAGTCGTTGACATCGGGTTCTGTATTATCTATTTGAATAGGAATAGGGTTTGATACTGTTGCCATGTTTATAGACTGTAAAGATATAAGAACTAATGTTCTAATTTTATTAGACATATATTAACTTTAACCCCCCTCCAGCACTAGTATTAAAATATCACATCCTGTTTATCAAGACATAAAATGTTTACAAAAGTAAAGATATTAATATCAATATATATTTATATATAATAGGTTTAATGAATATATATTAGGTTTAATGAAAAGTGTTTATATATAATCTCCCTTCATCTGGTTAATATATTCTCTTCAGATATCTCCTTATCATAATATGGTATATTTATATATATATATATATATATATATATATATATATATATATATAGAGAGAGAGAGAGAGAGAGAGAGAGAGAGAGAGGATAAAGGTAAAATAATTATATATAACAATTCTAATGATAACAATTCTAATGGTATTATTTTTATTTTATTTTACAATATTATTAAAAGTATATCTCTATATATACCCATATCTACACTACCACCAATTTGGAAGAAAATATTTTATATAAATTGACTTTACAAGGACCACTCGAGTCAAAGGCCAAAGTAATAGAGAATTATATGATCCTGTATATCTCTCTAATTTATTAAATACTTTTCTAATTATTATATAATATTTGTATACAATTTATATTTCTTGTATCAAGAAGTGATACACTGTTATATGTCCACTAGTTATAGTAGTCAATTTGCATCTCTTTACTATAGTCGGTCGTAGTTGTTCACTTGGATCTTTTCAACTAAATTATTTTTATCCATCAATAATGGTCTCAATTTGTCGTAAGTGAAATATGGGCCGCCAGGAAAATCCACCAATTTAATGGAATTAAGATGCTTGAGTGGTTGCAAGATTTTAAGCAGATATTCATGTGATGGCATGTCCCTCGAGTCTAATTGCCTCTTGTCAAACTGTATATGTATTTTGCTGATATTGGTTGCACCATCTAGAAGGTATGAAATAAAAGCCTTGCCAATATGCCAATCGCCGCTAAATGGCGATATCGCACCATCGGTTCTTTTGCCGATTGGTCGTGTCAGTTTTAGCTTCTTTAGAAATGGGAAAGTAATTCGGCTACCATTTGGTCTTTTCAATTGTCCTTCCCTCGAGATGCATGAACGCGAGATTTTGAGTACCTCGAGAACGGGACACGCATCCGCTAAGGCGGAGAAAAAGTTGTAGTTTAGGTCATGGACTTCTGTAAACTCGAGGACAGTCAAGTCTCTAAGAGGACCATCCTTCAAGAGAACGTTATTTAGACTGTGATCGCTAAGTTGAAACTCGAATATTTTCAATGTGCATATATTCGGTATATTTTGTAAGGCCTGATCAAGGAATAGTGGTCCTCCTCCCAGACTGAGATTTTTAACATTTGGACATGTATCGATCAAATCCAACAAATTATTACTGGTCAAGCGTCTCTTGGTCGCGACCAGACCCATATCTTTATTTCGGATTTCGTGCGATGTATCCAGGTAATACTTTTCCATCCAAGTGTCTAGGTATGTGAGCGCAAGTTTTTTCTTGACTTTCCCTTCATCCTCTTTTCTCAGTTTGATGATGGCAGGTATTATGGACTCATGGAAGAGAAACTTCAGTTTTGAGAGAGTCTTCAGTAGAATATACACCTTTTCCGTTTCGTCAGTGTTGCTACTATCAAACAACCAGAGGTATTCGAGGGCTTTACAATGTGACAACTGTTCAATCCCACTCGTATTGCCCTTGAGTGCCTTTCCATTGTAAAAAATTCGTAATTCTCTTAAAGTCCGGCAATGATGAGCTATGGGACTGATAGCCCAGTGATAAGAGTGATCCTTCATATAATTGGGGATGAGGGTCAGCGACTGCAAATGGTGAAGTTTCGCAATCATATCGGTGAAGCGTTGCATATCCGTATGATGTACAGGTATCTCACACATGTTCAGGGTTCTCAGAGTTGAACAATGAGATATTTTCTCATATAAATTACTACACTTTTTCATCCATTCAGCAGTTTGAAATTTGGTCACGCCAGGCAACAGTAGCAGTTCTAGGACAATGGATTTTGCGTTATCCGGAATAAAACGCGCGTGCCAAGAAGATTGTAATAGATCAACATAATCATTTAACAAATGTTGAGGGATTTTAGATATATAGTTTTTTAATTTCTCAAGTTTCATTTTCATCTCATCATCAGTTTTTGAATTACTGATTGCACGTATGGCCGTAAACGTAATCTCCAAATTCTTCTGGAGAGAATCATATTGGTGAATTGGCGTCCCCTTCTTCTTCTTCGGATATCTACCCGTATAACCTACCGGCTCTGTCCCTTTTGCTAATCCCTCTATGGGATTATCAATGTCAACATATATGTTTGGCATTCTTCACTGTATTTTGTATTCCCTTGGGTCACTTATCCGTGGTGCAGCTTTGAGCCACTCATCTGTGGTGCAGCTAATGAGATCACCAATGACGTTGTAGACGTTAATATTTTCATCGATGATTCATCATCCAGTCTTGCGGATGTCACATCCGGTGCTTGTGGTTTATCAAGGACAGGATATATATATATATTTATTTTTAAAACTAACACTGGAGAGTCTATGAAATTGTCAACATTTCTATCTATATATAATTTATAAATTTAATTTATAACACATATTTATATATTGCACATTTGTAACCCATCTAAAAAAGTTTCATATTTTTTTCCGGCTTGAAGTTAGTTATAAAAACAACAAATAATTAACTCTGATATATTTGTAAATCAACTTAAGACAAAAATAAAAGACAAGAATAAACAAGACAAGAATAAAGATAATCGTATAACAAATATAATATATAAAAAAACGATCTGGAGGTTAAATCAAAAGTGAATACAACTCAATCTATTTTATTCTAACCTAACCTATACACCTTATTCTTATTCTAATTGGCTTGTTCAACAGTATTTTATTATATATATATATATATATATATATATATATATATATATTTCTATGAGCAATTAAATCATAAATCCGTCGATCGAGTCATAGACGTCGGAATCCGCAGTATCCTCTTGACTAGGATCGGTGCTTGATAATGTTACCATGTTTATAATCAATGTATTTTTTATGAGACCCAAGTACGTTTTGCATATACATCAGGTCGTAGAGTTCATTTTTCTTCTTATCATTAGTCATGAATCCGTCGATCGAGTCGTAGACATCGGAATCCGCAGTATCCTCTTGACTAGGATCGGTGCTTGATAATGTTGCCATGTTTGTAATCAATGTAGTTTTATGAGACCCGAGTACGTTTTGCATATACATCGAGTCGTAGCGCTCATTTTTCTCCTTATCATCAGTCATGAATCCGTCGATCGAGTCGTAGACATCGGGATCCGCAGTATCCTCTTGACTAGGATCGGTGCTTGATAATGTTGCCATGTTTGTAATCAATGTAGTTTTATGAGACCCAAGTACGTTTTGCATATACATCGGGTCGTAGAGTTCATTTTTCTCCTTATCACTAGTCATGAATCCGTCGATCGAGTCGTAGACATCGGAATCCGCAGTATCCTCTTGACTAGGATCGGTGCTTGATAATGTTGCCATGTTTGCAATCAATATCATTTCATAAACAAGCAAGGCACCAATTATAACAATCTCTATAAATAAGGCCCCAACTACAGCAACCTCTACGCATGTACATCGAGTCGTTGCACATCGAGTTGTAGACATTGGGTTTTATATTATCCCCTCTCTTGACTAGGAATGGTGCTTGCAATAAGTATAAACTTATAAGAATCAAATACTATTCATATATATATATATATATATATATATATATATTGAGATATATATATATATAATCGAATAACTGATAAAATCCTCAAATTTTATCAGAGCAGAAATGTAGCTTTCACAACAAAGTATAAATTGGATGAAGATGTGACGAACATTCTTCTTTTAACGGATGTATATTTACTTTACCCCCCAAGCGCTAGTATAAAAACTCACAGCCGGTGTCTTGCGGTTTATCATAATATAAAATCATATACTAATGTTGCTGTTATTGTATAAGATATATATATATATATATATATATTTGAATGAGAAATTTCATATTGAATGATTTATAATATCCATTCACTTAGACATTCTTGTACCAACCTAAACCTTTAAATATTCATACAATAATTCATCGTCTCTAGTTCTATCTAGCGTGTTGAGAAAACTATATAAAACTATTTCAGAATTATAATTTTTCATTGAAAATGTAAAAAAAAAGAGCTGTTCTGACATGGTATGCATCATACGACCCAAAGTTTTATTTAGACGGACTTGGAGACTGGTATCATCGCTTGCAAAAATGTGTTGACGTTAATGGAGCACATGTTAAATCATATACATTATAACAATAACCATCGTAATAATAACCATCGTAACAATGACTATTTGTGTTTTTATAATATCTTGAGATCTCATTTTTAGTTTTTGTAATATATTGAAAGCTACATCTAATCACAAAACTGACCGTCCGTTTTTTACCAACGACTAACGTTAGGTTAGGTTAGGTTAGGTTAGGTTTAGGTTAGGTTAGGTTAGGTTAGGTTAGGTTAGGTTAGGGTTAGGTTAGGTTAGGTTAGGTTAGGTTAGGTTAGGTTTGGTTAGGTTAGGTTAGGTTAGGTTAGGTTAGGTTAGGGTTAGGTTAGGTTAGGTTAGGTTAGGTTAGGTTAGGTGAGGTTAGGTTAGGTTAGGTTAGGTTAGGTTAGGTTCCTTACTTGGAGTATCCTGTCTCAACTGCCTGAATCCTGGAAGAAATTAAAAGTTATAAAAAGTTTTAGTAGAAGGTGGAGGGGGGACTAATGTCGCAGGACTGAGGACTTGGATGAGACTTACTACTTACCATCATAGAAAAACGCGAGGTTACCGGAATGCCAAAGAAAACTTTTAAGGCAGGGGTAACTAAACAAACTGAAGAATACTTAGACCTTTTATGCCGATTATTAACAAACTGAAGGGTCTAGCCTTGCTGTGTTTGTCAGTATCTATGATGTAAGAACACATAAGCTTTTGAAAAAGAAAATAGAACATCAGAGACTTCCTCCTTTGAAAGGTTTGTGGGTGTCCGACTGTAAACACATCGAACTATATCGGTCGATTAACGGTGAGGACCAATGGCTGTAAATCCTTTCCAGAGCTTATGGACTGTTTTTTCTATTCTTTGGAGATTTTAAAACCAATATCTCTAGTTAATAAAAATAAAAATAAAGTCTTTAGGCTTAGGAACGCCTAGATATCATATGTATTTTTGAAAAATCTACATAAGATTTCTGCGCTCTGGGTGAGGATAACCATGTTCCCCAGTTCCTTTGTTGCCCTCTGTCTGGGCGGTCACCTTGGTTCATCCTCCTCTCTACCTTACTTCTTGGTACTTTTACTGTCTATTTACTTTATCTATTTACCAATAGTATTATCGGTAGAAACTCTTTGTTTCTTTCTATTGAAACTTAAATTTGGTCTGTCTCCTGCTATATTTCAAAGGGAAGGAGACAAATGGAGGTGGGGAAAAGGTTGTAAAATCCTTTTTACTTTTTCTTTTTCTTTGTATCTGTTATATCTTTTTCCTTTGTTATCTCTGATTATTTTCCTTTAGTTCACAGTCTATTTTCTGTGTGTATATATATTACAGTGGTCTGTATGCACATATATATCTACACACTTCTTATCTATAGTCTTTATCTATTCGTATTCTTTCATGTTTATGTATTTCTTTATTTTATGCCATTTTTTTGAGAAGGCATATTCATCTGTTTATTCCTTTCATAGTGTTTTTTTATAAACTTTTCTTTATTGTTTATTGTTATTTTGAATATCTTTGAGGGGTCTGGGGAATTCTGCTCTGACTAGCTGGTCAGCTATAGTCTTTCCTTTTCTCCAGGCTATCATGGGGTGTGAAGTCAAGAACTTCTTTTCCCATGGGGTTTCTTTAGAATTTTCTACTACCCACTCCCATATTTCTTTTAAAGAGTGGTTTAGGACTCTTTCTAAGGATGGGGAGTATAGCATGGGGAAGATTATGCGATTTTGTTCTGCTCTTATTTTTCTTTCTAAGAGGGTTTCCCTGTTGACCTCTCTTATTCTATTTAATGCAGATCCCAGTGTTCTTTTGCAATACCCTCTTTTTGTGAAGAAGTTTACCATGTCTTTTAAAGCTTCCTCTAGCTTATGTGGCTCACTTACTATTCTACTGATTCTTAGTGCCTGAGAGTAGGGTAAGGATCTCTTGAGGCTTGGAGGATGACATGATTGAAAGTGCAGATACTGGTGTGTGTTTGATGGTTTATGGTACACCGAGGTTTGCACTTTACCTTCTGCATCCAGATACACCATAGTGTCTAGGAAGGGCAATTCCTTTTTACTATATTCCACTGTAAATTTCAGGTCTGGGTGTATCTTATTGAGTTCTTGGTGGTATTCCAAGAGTTCTGCCTCTGTGCCAGTAAAAATTCCAAAGATATCGTCAATATATCTATAGAAAATTTCTGGCTGTTTTTCTAGTTTTTGTCTTTTTCCTTCTATGCTAGCATGTACAAAGATTTCAGCTATGGCTACTGAGACTGAAGCTCCAATTGCTGTTCCTTTGCCTTGGTTATAGAAGTGGTTATTGAACCTTAGTAGTGTGCCTTGTAAGACATGATCTATTCCTTCTTTTATCAAATAGGGAGGAGGGGCTATTATATTATATTCTGCTTTTAGTCTCTCCTTGACAAATGCAAAATTCCTTTCATAGAAATTTGCCACAATCCAGGATGCTTCCTCCTGTGGGATGGAGGGGTACAGTGACACTATATCAAAA
>NW_025918078.1:20000-30000 GCF_019202785.1 Penaeus chinensis | reverse complement strand
ACTAAAATTATCATAACCAGTACATCATGACTGACACACAGTAGCGCTTATACAGTATGTTAGATAGCTGAGACACTCGTGATTAAAGTCACAAGGTACATATACAGTTCATCTACATCAGTCAGCTGAGTTAACACACTCGACACAGAGATCATACTAATGAAACACAAATCTAGTAAAATCTGTTACCGACAATGTAATGGCATCACACTACAAAATACAACAGGAAACAGTACCTAGAGGACACCAAGTACTACGACACAACCATACAAGTACAGGAAATATCTACAAGCCAGAAGCAAACGAACTATCTGTGCGAAGGTACACAAGTGAGGACAAGGAGGGACAGGGGAACTAAAAGAATTACAAAATCAGAAGACAAACTAGAGAGACGATAATAACACAATAAGCACAAGAAATACGCTGACACACCCAGTATCCAGATAGATAAAACTGAGCATGAAAAAAGAGACATGGGCGTTTCTCAGATACAATCACAGCTGACTAGTCACTAGATACACAGCGCATATAATACAACGCATTATTACATTATTAAATTAGTAAGAGGAACGTCGGTCTCATATACAATGTACAACTGACAAGACGTATAAGCCACACATCACTCACTACACCACATGTGACTGGACACAACTGAATAAGAAGCAACGAAAGAACACAAGACAGAGACCAAGAGATAACACAGCGACAAAGACGCAAAACTACAATACATAGAAACACTGTCAATCTCATAAATGATACAATGTACTTATGTACAGTTCACAAAATAATAGATAAGTAGTGACCATCACAAGCTGTCATGATATTAATCACAGTAGCGAAGTAATATAGAGTTTCAAAACAGTATCAATCTATACGACATAAACACACAATACTAACACTGACACAGAAATACGTCACACAACAGTAGATCGACATACACGATACTAGAGAATTTCTTACAGCCTCAGTTCAGAGGACATGTCTTGAGATAGCTATTAGTAACAACCGAATCAGACAAGTCGTTACAAAACATATCTAACAGATCATAAGCAGAGAAGATCTACATGATTCAGCACATACCTCGTGTATCCTTAATGAAGACAATAATGATTATTATTATCTCGATCTATAATCTAATGATAACAATCTAGAGTATAGCGATAAATAGACGATTCATCACACCCCTCGTCCATCATCTCTCAGTACATCTTCGAGAGAGAAAGTAGAGAGAGCGATCATGCTCACGAGAGATATACAGAAACACAGAATACACAGACATCCAGAAGTCACTCGTCTCGGACAACAATCAAAGCCCGAGACTTACGCACTGACTGCGGAACCACCACGAGTCAGCGACTCTCCTGCTTCCGCTCGGTTTGCCTCTGCAACACCTCAATGATGAGAGCATTTATACGACGAGCTGTAACGCCCTCTTACAGAGTCTCTATCTACACCCATATATTATCTATCTATACACAGCTCTCCTAGACACCAAAACACGCAGAGAACAGAGACGTGACACGAGACTCATAGATGAATTATAAGTAGTCATACAGGGAAAAGGTACAGATGAGAGACACGACGAACAGAGAGCAGCCAAGTCAGACCAGCACAAACAACAGTAACGAGGACATACACGAGCAGGAGATATAGAACACAGTAGATAAAACTAACATGCAACGACATGGAAGACACTTCGTGTAGAGAGAGAGGACGCATATATGTCAATGTATTTTAACTACTCTCTCTCTTCCAACACATATTTCTGAGTGATACAGCACAGATTAAGTTTCGTATAGCATATCATAGCGCTTGAGGTAGCTCATATATATATGTAGTAGAGTAAGGCACTTGATTGGTTCTAGTGATGAGGCAAATATAAGGTGTTGGTCTAGAGGGATTTGGTAGCAGTAGATCGTATCACGATGTGGAGTGAGGTCACTAGTAGGTAGCAGAGCGTTGTATTGTATAGGAGTGCGAGTTCAGTCGATGATATGTCTATAGTTTATGGTAGATTGCAACTAGATTTTATGTGCGGTAAGATGCGAGCAGCGCATGCGTCATTTGAGTTAAGGTGCAGTACAATGATTGTGATTGAGGTGAGCGGGGAGAGCAGGAGTGAGTGGAGGCAGTGTAATGCTTAGTGTAGCTTAGTGTGTGTAGATTATTATAACAATTATATAACAATGTGTGTTGTAGCTATCGGAGAATATTTTCATAGATCTTGAGTGATCGACTGATTCTGTTACTGGGGGTAGAGGGTATTGAGATATTGATTCATGTGCTTAGGTGTGTCTGATGCGTGTGCCTAGATAAGAAATATTGGCCATATGAATATAGCTGACCACTAATGAATTCTATGGTAAATCCACTTACATCATCTCACATTCGTAGGATGTCAGTTGTCGTGTGAATGGAGTCACTAGAGAGGATCGTGACGTTAGAACAGAGAGAGAGTGGAACAGCGACTTCATATGGTCTCAGAGCTTCTTAGGAAGACTCATTACAGATTAGGAGGAATGTATGAGTCAGTCGAACTAGTTGGTGTGGCAGCAGAAAGTGACGTGTGCATCAACAGTCACTTGTTTGGAGGCAAGTAACGACAAAGTCAGAACCTCCTTCTCTGATGCCGTGGATCATGCTAACCGAGTGCGTGCGCAATGATGTCATTCTTCTGGCAGAAGGAGGTGAGACGGAGGTTGTAGCTGATCGAGACACTGGGGTCAGGGTCATCGTGCACAGTGTGTGAGTAGAATACAGGTGAATAGGTACTATATAGAATCTCAGGAGCATTAAAAACTTTTAGGGTGGGAGGTAGTGAGAGTTGAAGGAGGTGGTGTATAGAGTTTACAGGCAAACGGAATTGGGAGTGGGGCTGATACTGAGAGACAGTGGTGTGCAGTGAGAGCCGGACATGGATCTAGAGCGATGCGGAATAGTGATGATGTGTACGTGGCCTAGCGGCGTTGATATAACTGGATCTGTGGGTGGGAGTAGAGTTCAGAGTGCGCGAGTGGAGACAGGACTCAGTGTTACTTGAGAATGGAACACTGTATTCAAGTGCTGACTAGAGATTAGAGATAGGGTTGAACGACATTGGTTGACAAACGATGTAGATGAAGCCGCGCCACACTGATCGTTGTAAGAGGACTGGACTGTGCATACAGAGAGAGCGAGTTCTCAAGAATGAATCACAGAGGGCATTGATGACACGAACCCGAAGTTGACGCGATGAAAATAATGGATATGCAGGCTGTCTTAAGTGAGTAGAGCACGTCAGAGGCAATAAGCCACAGCGAAGATGCGAATGGGATGAGCTGACCCCAAGACGATTACATGATGAAGGTAGCAGCGCTTCTTAGATCGGTGTATTCTCAAAAGAAACAAACACGGGCATGAGACGACAAGCCCAAGAGACGAGTAGTGGAGGAAGAAAAGTACAGAGACGAGAGACAAGTGTCGTCAAACTGCGAGTATAAGAGCAGCAAAGTAAGATGAACTTCTCTTACAGACCATTAGACGAGGGACAACGACACACCCAGAGAGACCAATGCACATAAAAGACAAGGCGAGTATCTGACAACATTAAACGAGAGAGACTGCACAAAATAACATGACACCACGTCGCGAGAGAATAGAACTCTCTCCGAATGCGCGACACGACAATAAAAGAGCTAAAATAAGAAGCCATGACACCACGGCGATCACGATTAAGTGTGACAGTTACACCGAACTGGCCAACACCACAAGACTGACAGCGAGACAGCGCCAATGACACTGATGAACACAATATAAGACAAGCGGTACAACTGACAGTATACCTTTGTGAATCTCCCCAAGAATGACCAACGAGACAACAGACATAGACAATGAAAGCGCAAGGGACAGTCACAATGTAGACATCAAACAAAGTGATACATCAACACATAGCGAATCACGTGCCATAGATAATGAGAGGATCGACAAGGCAAGAGGACTCACCGAGACCACATGAAAGCAACTCCTCCTCCCACCCATGTCGAGTGAGAGATAGTCAGAATAACTGAAACGCGTTTACGCATCAATTATCTCCAAAACGCACAAGTGACACGTGCATGAATGACGACACAGGTGCGTTCTCGCCTCACAGTGAGCGAACATGAACTAGACGGGACGCAGCGCGATGGCGGAGCAAGTCAGATTCATCAGTACACACACATACACGCGAGCTTACGCAATGTCAGGTACACGGACCCCAAGACGAATGATAGAGAAACAGACTGCAGCGTGCGAAATGAGCCAACACATTAGAGTTCTTCGAGCAGAGACCTAAGTACAACAGAGCAGAAGAGAATGACGACACCGGCCCAGAGTGAGCGTATCAGAGTATAAAGGCGTGAGAGCCGGGGACTGCACCTGGACACTGACATTCTCACTCAGCAGATACCACGACGAGCATGACAAACGAACACAGCCAACGACGATGAATATGAGAGTCATGGTCCAACAGCCGAGCTCTATGAGGATCTGCTAGCAGAGCCGATGACACCTAACGCGAGAAGTGAGTGCACACAGACACGCACACACTCTCTGTCGCTCCTCGCTGCCTATACACGAAGTCATCTCGACAGTCTCCGGAGTCGTGAGCACTGCGTCTCCGTACGAGAGGTAAGAGATCACATCGGTAGGTACTCGATTCATCACATGTCCGTCGCGAAGCGGAGGTGGACGGTGTCGAGAAAGTAATCATCGAGTACACTCTCAGAAAGACACGGTGACTATGCAAGGACATCTGGCAGTGTCTCATCCTCTGGCCTCACACGATCAGTGCAGGGAGCGTAGCCACGCGAGCACACTAGCGATGCATTCTAGTACTCACTGCATGCAGGCAGTCGTTTAACGGAGCGTCAAGAGTGAAAGCGTACAGACACTCTGCGAGAGAAGAATCTAGAGCGATCTCGCCGGTTAGCAACTATTCGTGCATATCCAGCACGTCTCTCGGACGGCCAGGTCTCCTCAACGATCACGAAGGATACGAAACCTAGCTCAGTAGCGAAAGCGTCTCAGAAGGACGAAAAAATAGAATCGGTGCGACGCAATGCTCTAGCGAGTGAGCTAGCTCATCAAATCGGATCTGGTCATCGGTTACTCGAGCAGTCAAACTCGCTGCTCGAGACAGGAAGGCGTCACGACAGCGGTTACAGCCGGCTTGCTCACTCATCTAGTCATCTCACGAGTCGACTCAGCACTCGAGATAGTCATATTTACACTCGAGCATCTACGAGTGAGTACCTGCTTCACGAGCATCCGCGTCGCTCCCAGCGAGCGAGTCTCTACAGCATGATCGCGAGCGAGCGACTCTAGCCACTCGTACAGTAGCGGGACTAGCTACATGGACTAGTACAAGGTAGGTCTGTCAGGATTACATCGTACTTGTGGACATTGTTTGTTATTTTATGTTTCATTTCTTTACAGGAGTATCTCATGATCGACACTACCATGTACAGATCAGTATACATGCCTCTACACACTGACTTTCTTGAGTATTCTACAACTCTCACGCTAACATTTTTACTGCGATAGTACACAGAGTAAACAACTAAGAGCGCAGAAGAGACAAGTCGTGAGACAGATAGACTGACAAGCGTACTAACATATCTCACAAAATCACTCTAGCTACATGATATATGAGAGTATGTAGAATCGATACTCTAATCAAAATAAAAAAAATCATCTTTAAATGTAAATTAATACACTTACAAACTAATTAGATCTCTCACTATTTCTATACTAGTGTAATGCCATCTATATTTATCTAGAATATATTTATTTATTTAAATATCATTCACATCTTCGTCTACATCACATATAAAGTCTATATATATGTATAATATATTTTAGCTATTGAGATTATGTTTTCAAACGGTGGATAGTATATACATTATGTGTTATATGCATCATTTCTTATCATATTCTCATGTATACACTATTATACACATGTTTCCTAGTACAATTTATCATGTCTACATTACAATTTCACATCTCATCATCTTTATCTAGAAGTATAGTACATTTGATCTATTTTACGATTCATTGTAGGTAGCGTCTGATTTTACATATGTGTATTCTTATGTCTGAAGGAGGAGGGGGATATATGGCTGATTACCTGATCTACAATGAATGAATGTTGAATGTGTACTCAAGATAATCATAGTTGTATGAGTGGGTGTGTGTGTGGATGTGTACATATTCTTGATGACTTTGATTACGACTCTCTCTTAAGCGAGATTACGTAGATAGGGTTGTATCATGAGAGACGAGACAGGTTCTTTTTGTTTTATAGTGTTGTCTATTTGTGATATGGTCTAGTACTTTATATATATATATATTTAGTCGTGATGTGTAGTATTATATTAACTATATGTAGTAATGTGGGATTTCTGATCGAACTTGATCGATGTTGTTCATATGTATTTGTCCTATTTGATAGGTTCTCCGTCTCTCTACTTATCTCTCACTTGAAGAAGTTATAAAATGATTGACATGGGTCACAGACAGTCTAAGGTACAGCACCGGGATGGAATATGGAGTGGTACAGCGAGTCACCAGTGGAGTTGTTGAATGGTAGTTTACACATCATAGCAGATTTATCTAACTATATATAAACTTACATCATCAAGCGTTCATTCTAGTTTGATGCTAATGAAGTGGTGTGAGTTGATTCATTTGTGGTGGTAGTAGTTGACTTGATAGTACACTCTGGGGTTATTTATAGGAATGTTCAATTTTCTGCACATCACACTACAACATGAACGTTCAACTCACAAGTACTGCAATGGTTCATCTGGGAATATAGGTCACGATATGGCCAAATGGGGGATAACGAGAGGACCTAGGGCGCTACGGAGCTGTAGTGCATAAACAAGACTAGTGGTGTTTGATAGAGGTGCTTGGGGGCAGAACAGTGTTAGCACATATGTCTGAGTTAGTAAGATGACAAGGGGAGATACGCTAGGCATATGCTGGCAACATGGGGGGGTGGGGGTTGGTGCATGTCAGACGTGTTGTATCGTGTGGGTGGACCACTACGTAAGGAGTGTATAAAAGTTTGATAGCATATGGAGCACTTGGTGGGGGTACTAACAAGCAGTCATAGAGGAAACATGAGACATTTTATCTGTAGGTAAGTACGATAGTGCAATACATGTGTGTGGAACGAAGTAGTTAGTTGTAGTAAAAAGAAATTGTAGTTCTGACAAAGTCTGTGATGGGGGGGTTGGTAATTTAATAAGTATAGTGCTTTATAGCAAAACTAGTCTCTAGACTACCATGTAGTGACGACTAGTTAACAGACATAGAATCAGTGAGGAACGACGATTATGCGGTAGGGGGGGGTAACGAGTAGGGGTTGTAATGTTTAGTGTTGACAAGTTAGTGATAACTTTATATGTGTGAAAAGGACACAGTCTCGTTATTCTCTATTTCTGTTTAACAAAGCATGGGACAATGAGTTAAGTCTTATGGTAGACTGATTCTAAGTGTGTGACGTAATATTGTGTGAGGTGTTGTGTGAGTGATACGACTAGATGTGTCACGAACGATTAGACATGATAGTTAGACGTTGGACTCACTCTATTGTACACTCTCTACATAGAAGCTCGTTGATTGCATTAGATTGAACAGTATACAGTGTGGTTGATTGCATATAATTCGAGTGATCGTATTCTGTGATCATTATAATAGGGAGCATATATGTTGAGTCATCACTAGTGTGAGTGTGTGTGTGAGATGACATAGGAGTGTGTGTGTGGTTTGTGTTACACACACATTTGGAAACACGTGGCACATCTGTATGTGTGTTGTACTGTTGTGTGTTGGTGTCTCTCATTACTTTTTTTGACTAATCAATCAGATCTGTCACTGAGAGACATCAGTTGTGGGGGGGGGGGGGGGGGGGGGGGGGTTGTGCGTGTATCTGTATAGCATGGAGAACACAGTCAAGTTCGGAACAATGTCCTGTTATCATTTGGATTAGTAGAACAAAGTAGAGAGACGAACACGAGTACCATAGTCCAGGTTTTTTTTATGGGTTTGGGTATGTTGTTATGGAAGGGACACTGACACATGAGGACACAACAAACAATAGACACACATAGAAACGGATACAATTAGTATAATATACATCTAGCGAAGAGTGACTACTGGGACACGAGGAGACTGGGGAGGAGTCGACGGAGACAGACGCCAAGACAAGGAACACACAGGGGAACGGGGCAAGTAACGGTGGCAAGCGTGAGGGAGGGGGGGACACAAATACAGTGTTTGTGTGGACAAGAATCGCGGTCGCAGATAGCGGGGGGGGGGGTTAAGTTGTAGATCAGTACGGCTTCTTTGAACTTCATACGGTCTTCTGAGGGGTATAGGTTTGAGATACAGCACACTGTACTCTTACTTGAGAGCAACACTAAGAAAGAATGGGGAAGAGGAGCAGACAGCACAGTACAGTTAGACGCAGTGACATGGGCGCATGAATGCGGAAGCGAGAGAAGGGGTGAGAGGACAAACACACACTGTGGGAAACAGCACAGGGAGGGGTGTGTGTCAAGACAAGGGAACAAGGAAGCACAACACGATGTATAGACAACGAGGCAAAATGATACAGTGAGCGAATGGATTCAGAGGCACAGCAACTTGTGGATACACTGTGAGGTGGATAACTTCAAGGTATGGGGTGGGTATTGGTGAATATTGAGATTTGGGGTGGGTGAGTATTGACTCTCTCTCGAAAGGTGGGTTGAGGAGAGGGGGTTTATAAGAGGTGGGGGGGTTAGGGGGGTGTGGGGTGGGGTGGGGTGGGGGTGGGGTGTGTTTGGGGTGTGTTTGCTTGATTTGTTGGTGGTGTGGGTGGGTGTGGGTTTGGGGTGGTGTGTGGAGAGTGAGTGTGAGATTGAGAGAGTGAGATGAGTGAGGGGTGTGGTTTGTGTGGTGGTGTGGTGTGGTGTGTGGTGTGTGTGTGTGGTGTGGGGTGTGTGTGTGGGTTGGGTGTGGTTTGTGTGGTTGGTGGTGGTTGTGTGGTGTTTGGGTGTGTGGTGTGTGGTGTGGGTTGTGTGTGTGGGTGTGGGGTGTGTTGTGGTGTGAGGTGTGTGGTGTGTGGTGTGTGTGTGTGTGTGTGTGTGTGTGTGGTGGTGTGGGTTGGGGTGTTGTGGTGTGTGTGTTGTGGTGGTGTGTGTGTGTGGTTGGTGTGTGTGGGGGGGGGGGGTGTGTGGGTATTTATGTTGGGTGTGGGGTGGTGGGTGTTGTTGGGTTAGGGGTTTTGTTATTTGGGGTTGTGGTTTTGTGGTTTTGTGTGTGTGTGTTTTTGTTTGGGGTGTGTGTGTGTTGTGTGTGTGTTGGTTTGTGTTTGGTGTTTGGTGTTTTTTATTGGTTTTTGTTTTTTTTTGGGTTTTTGTTTTTTGTTGGTGTTTGTGTTATAGAGAAAGAGTAATGAGATTGAGAAAGAGAATGAGATTAGAGAGGAGCATCATGGATTGGGTTGGGTTGATTGAGAGATGTGCGAATGGTAGAAAAGATGCAAGAGAAAGAAAAAAAAAATAAACATAAAAAAACACGATTAGAATAGATAGAAAGGGGAAGAATAAATGTGTAAATGGATTTTAAATGAGACGAGAGAAAGGTAAATTACGAAAAAAAGAGAGATTAAGAGAAGATATAGATTAGAAAGGGGCGTAGTAAAAGGTATAATAAATAAGCGGATGGGGGGTCGTTAAGAAGAGAAGAGTAGAATAAAGTAAGGAAAGAGAGAGGGAAAAAGAGAGAGAGAGAAAGGGAGAGAGGGAGAGAGAGGGAGGGAGGGAGAGAGAGGGAGAGAGAGTGAAGAAAAAGAAACAAAAAAGAGAGGATGAGAGAGAAAATATGAGACATTACAGCGAAAATAAGAGAGAGATAATGTTCTAATTTGATGATCACTGTTGAATTTTTTATTACGTTTCTGCATGTTATGATGTCGTATATTCCACAGCCT
>NW_025918077.1:0-5871 GCF_019202785.1 Penaeus chinensis | reverse complement strand
ATAACCCTACATACATACATACATACAGACATACTTACATTACTACATCATACCTTACATACATCCCATACATCATTCACATATACATATACTTATATATATACATGCATATTACTTACATACATACATAACTTAATATCGACTACATACATACATACATACATTATTACATACATACATACTACATAAATTATACATACATACATACAAAAATACTACATACATCACATACATTCAACACACAAACACATATATGTGTTGTGTGTGTATCTATGTATGTATATATATTTATACATATGTATATTTATACATTTATATGTGTATGGATGCACATATATGAATGTGTATATATATATAGAGATCATATATATATATATATATCTTATACACTTGTCTGTACTGTCTTGTCGTTGTGTGTGAGTATTGTGTTGATATCTATTCTTATGTGTGTGTGTGTGTAGTGTGTGAGTGTGTGTGTGTGGGTGTGTGTGTGTGTGTGTGTGTGTGTGCCGGTTTGTATAAGCAAATGATAATATTTTTATATATATTTTATTTTTTTTTTTTATTGTATTATATATATGTATGTATACATATTTATGTATGTAGTATATACATGCATTAGGACAATACCATACATGCATACAAACATAATATATATATATATAGATAGCTAGATAGAAAGTAGATTAGATGATAATATGTATGTATATACCTTATATTGACAGATGAATAGTCGGAAGCTAAATATATCATGTGTATGTACACTCACCACCAGTGGTATTAAGGTTTGTCCTTTTTCACATCTTTTATTTCCGGACCTTCCCGATTTGTCATGCATGTACCGAACAGTGAAAAACTCGAAAAAGGAAATTCCATTACAAATCCATGTAAAAACAGTTTTCTCAGAATTTACAAGAGAAACAGAAATGTAAGGTTCAAATGCCCCAATATCGTAAAATAAAGGCATATTGGATAAATCATTATTGTGAGTACTTAACATTCTGTAATCTTCTTTCGCTCGATTCTGCTGCAAGACCAACCGACCAAACCTGAGACTAAGCTGTTTTTCTTTATAGGAAGGGTCCTGGAGGTATAGGAATCTGCGAGAGAAAAAAAAGAAATACACTGGATGAAAGAAAAGGGAAAAATGTTAACCAATTGGTATAATATATTGATATTTGTGGTGACCGTAATCATAATTTATTTATCTATGATCAATAACGATCAATAATTTCCATTGGTTTCTTTCCTTGTAGGGGAGGTGTACGTCATACTATCGACAGATACTAAAAAGCGTATTGTATTCTTAGTTGAATACACACACGCACACACATATACATACATACTTATAATATATATATATATATATATTTATCTAGATATATATTATATTTAATATATCTATATACACAGATATTTATATGTATATTATATATACATATATATATATATCCATACGACTACCGCGATAGTCCAGTTTTAGAGCACTGGACTACGACCATCGTGGTCCCGAGTCGTAAAACTTCCTGCACTCTGGAATGCTTGCTCGAAGCCCGAGGAAAAACGACATATCGCCTTGAGAAGTCAAACGCAGGTGTGTAGGGGAAGTCACCGCCGATTTTATGCGCGCCGAACCGCGGTTGATTTCAGGAAGGGCATCCAATCAGGCAACGATGGCGCTGCCATATAACCTTTCAGTAGTGAATGAGAGAGGCCTATGTCCTGCAGTAGAATGAATGGCTTTTAAAAAAAAAAAAAAATTGTTTGTATATATATATAGATTGGATTATATATATCCACACTTCACTTTGTCTAAAATATTCATTGAAATTAAACCTCCTCGTTTTTTCTTCATATTCTTATAATATATATATATATATATAAATATATATATATATATATATGTGTGTGTGTGTGTGGGTCGTGTGTGTGTACTACTGCATTACTACCTAGCCTTACTTTACTAAGTGTATGAAGCTCTAAAGATACAAATATATAGTAATCATATATATATATATATATAATATTATATATATATTTTATGTGTGAGTTTGGTGTGTGTGTGGTATGTATGTATGTTATGTTATGTGTGTGTGTGTGTGTGTGTCGTGTGTGTGTGTGTGTATGTGTGTGTGCATACATAAATATATAAGTGGATGTGCGTATGTGTTTGGTGATTGTCTGTGTCGGTGTTTGTGCAGTTCACACAAATGAGAGGAGAAAAAAAACAAGGCCCTTATAGCCGATTCGCCGTAAGGAGCCGTGACCCAGGGCTCGGAAACTCTCAAAGAGGTTTAAGCATGTTCCTTCAGTGTGGTGAATCAAGACTTCACGGTGGACCATAAATATTTTTGGTCACAGAAAAACGAGGCCGAGGGACGTTCCCATGTTTATATTTCTCGAAGTCAAAATGAAAAAGCAAATGCGTTTTTCGTGTGTTTACCATCTTTTTTTTTTCCTCGGAGGTAAAATTTAGGATTTCCTTCTGTCGTCTCTTTAATTTCTTGTTTCTTTCATCCTCCCACTCAACGTTTTCTAATAGTTAATGGCCGCTAACTCCGCTCTTTCTCGCTCTCTTTTCTCTCCGCTCTCTCTCTCTCTGTCTGTCTGTCTGTCTGTCTGTCTGGTCTGTCTGTCTGTCTGTCTGTCTGTCTGTCTCTCTCTCTATCTATCTCTCTCTCTCTCTCTCTCTCTCTCTCTCTCTCTCTCTCTCTCTCTCTCTCTCTCTCTCTTTCTTTCTCTCTCTTTCTCCCTCTCTCTTCTCTTCTATCTTCTCTCTCTCTCTCTATCTCTCTCTCAGTCTCTTCTTCTCTCTCTATCTCTTTATCTCTCATGTTTCTCTCTCTCTTTCTTTCTTTCTTTCTTCTTTCTTTCTATCTCTCTGTTTCTCCTCTCTCAGTCTCTCTCTCTTTCTCTTTCTTTCTCTCTCCACTCTCTTTCTCCCTCTCTTCTCTCTCTCTCTCTCTCTCTCTCTCTCTCTCTTCTCTTCTCTCTCTCTCTCTCTCTTCAGTCTCTCTCTCTCTTCTTCTTTTTTCTCTTTCACTGTTTCTCTCTCTCTGTCTCTCTTTTTTTTCTCTTTCTTCTAATCTCTCTTTTCTCTCTCACTGTTTCTCTCTCTCTTTCTCTCTTTCTTTACTCTTTCTTTCTATCTCTCTTTTCTATCTCTCTCTCTTTCTCTCTTTCTCTCTCTTTTTTCTCTTCTTTTTTTCTCTTTATGGCTTTCTCTCTCTCTCTCTCTCTCTCTCTCTATATCTCTCTTCTCTCTCTCTCTCTCCTCCTCTCTCTCTCTATCTCTCTCTCTCTATCTCCTCTTATATTTCCAACAGGGGTGTAGGATGCTACGGACCTATTAACACAAAAATTCATATGTTCATGATTGTCACTTGCGTGGTTATCGCGAATAAAGCATCGTTCGTAATTATCTACTGCCTGTAACTGCGTTGTATTTTATTTAAATGAGTTTCAATAGAATTCACTGATTATGTAAAATGTATGTAGTATTTACCAGTAACTATTCAGATTTTTTTCTAAACAGAGAAAGTATTTGCTTCAGACTAGGGTTCAAAACATTGCTATATATGTTTAAATTAATTGTCAGCTTATAAAATACTGGGTATATTGGATCATACAGCGGGGGTTTCAAAAACAAACAAATTCTTGAACATATGGGGAAGTCCTAAGAACTGACCAACCAATGAGCAAACGGCGTGCTCTGCATTTCGCAACAGGCACCAACGGAAAAACCTTCCTTAAACTCCAGCGATTTCAATTTCTGTCCCCATCTTTCAACAGCTCGACCTTCCTATCTTGAATTTTGGTTATTCATATGATGAAGCCAGAGCTAAGCAATATCACAACAGCCAAACAGATATTTAGTTATAGTCCTGTGATCGTATTATCTGTTTAGCTCTTTTTGGTTGTGCTTTCATTTGTCTTTTAGTTGTACGGTATGTCCCTTGTTGTTTCGTTTATTTGCCTGTTTTTTAGCTTTTTTATGAATTTGTTTCTTTTGAACTGTTTTTTTTTTTCTGCCTTGCCGGCTCTATTGTGTTTATTTTATAGTCTTTTGTGTGTGCTTTGTGTGTATATGTATAAAAATATGTTCTGTGTGTATGTGTGTGTGTGTCGTGTGTGTGTGTGTTTGTGTGTATCTATGGTATATATATATATATATATAAATATATATATATATATATATATATATATATATATGCATGTATATAAAAAGAGAAAGAGTAGAGAGAATAAGAAAGTGAAAGCGAGGGAAAGACAGACAGACAGACAAACAGACGGACGGTCAAACAGACAGACAGGAAAGTAAAGACAGAGAAGAAAGAAACAAAGAAAATTAGAGACAAGAAAATAATAAAGAAAATAGCCGAAATGAGAAGTTGTCACAACTCGTTTGAGCGCGAAGGCCTCTTGTAAAATACGGGGCATCTAAGTTTGCGTTGGACTAAATAAATATTTTAATGGCAGGCCTGTTTTTGAAACAAGTAGAACAGATAATATCTCATAAAAAGCGTATGACATCAATGAGGAAACTATAAAACTCGTTCCCGGCGAACTAGCTCTTTCGTATTTTCCTCCTTTTCTATCTTTATTCCCTCTTTCTCCTCCTTCTTCACTTCGTGTACTGTTATGCACATGCTGTAGGTGGAAAGTGTTGTGTATGTTCAGATAACGCGGAGAAAACGTGCGCCCTGAAACGTCATACTACGTTGCATAGATAGTGCTTGTGCCTTATGTTATTGCAAAATAAAAGTAACAGAATTGCATAAGGTCTTTTCAAGTTATATTCATGTCTTAGATTCGTATTTTAGTCTTTATGCTGTTGTTTTTATCCTTAACAATATCATCATCAATTATCATAATAAATATTATTATCCTCTATACTCTGATTTACTGTTAGTAGTAGTAATGATAATGATGATAAAATCTAACGATAAAACACAACAACGAGGACAATTGTAGCGTAATAACGATAATATGGATAATATAATATTGGTACATAGCTATTATATTAATATAATAATAATAGTTTTGGACATAATGATGATAATAATAGCAACATTAATAATAACAAACATATTAATAATTACAATTTGGATACTACTATTATATTTATTATTTTACAATAATTGTAATAATGATAACAATAAACATGATTGATGTAGTGTTGTTATTAAGTTGTAAAAATAATCATAATTAATTATGATCGTAATATTTAAGAGTATTGAAACATTAATGATAATAATGTTAATTATGATGATAATAAAATAAAATAATGATAATTATAATAATGAATAATAACAATTATAGTGATGTTCATGCATATTATAGCTGATAATTATAATAATAATATATACAATAATGAAAAAAAATATTAATGCTGTGATCTTTATTACTATCATCATTAATATGGATTGTTTATTTTCATTATTGTTATTATCCATTTTCAGTAGTTTATTCTCTTATAAGTATTATCTTAACGATAATTAATATTTTCATTATAAGTATTATTATGAACAAAAAAAAATGTCTTTTCTCCTGATTTTTAAATTCCTTTTTCTCAAATATTGCCAAAACCTTTTCTCTCTCACTACTTTCATACTCTCATATCTCTCTATATCTGACAGCGCCTTCAAAGTCCCATTTCCGCTTGTCAGACTGAGATCACGTAGCCTTGTGTTTTTTTTTTTTCTTATTTTTTTATCTTTTTTTTTTCTTCTTTTATCTCGTTATAATTTTAATTTCTAGAAAACTATTCGTGTTACGTTGTGATTACTTGTAGTTGTAATGACGGATATGATCATATACACTTGTGAACGTTCTTTGAGATATACTTAGTGTTTCTGGCCTGTCCTGGGA
>NW_025918076.1:0-35952 GCF_019202785.1 Penaeus chinensis | reverse complement strand
TCTCTGATAGAATAATATTTATTTCCACTATATTTGGGGTCAAAGCTCTGAGGGAACCCTTGTATCTTTCAGACTTCCAAAAACAAATGCAGCATAAAATCACGCAAGCAGACGTGACTAATCACACACACGCGCGCCCTCTAATACACAAAATCTCCATGAACATTACAAAGCTCAATGTCACAATTAGTAAAATACCACAGGGTCGATCCATTCCACCATGGAAAAAATCAAAATTGATCGTGCACCTTACGTGTCTACCACAAAAAAACAGTGTACATAATTGCGTGTTACAACAAATTGCATTAGCAACGGTGAAGGAACACACAGTCTATGGGCGATGATGTATACGAGTGTTACGTTGACGGATCCGTACAGTCTGGATACAAAGCTGGTTGTGCTTGTACTGTATACAAAAATGGCCTACTAAAACATCAAGTTAATATGAGAGTGCAAAATTGGGCCAGCACTACACAAACGGAGCTGGCAGGTATACTCCTTGCAACGGAATTCGTAATGTCTCGGGGCTCTGGAGTAGTTTTCTGTGATTCTCAGAGTGCTCTTCGGACACTAAATTCTTTCAAAGCAGGTGGCGATGAGGAAATTGTGAGTTGCATTAAGCGTAACGTAACTTGTGCAATAGAGCGTAATTTTAACATTCAATTTGTATGGATACCATCTCATGTTGGCATAAGCAAGCACGACCACGTCGACAAATTGGCGAAGGAAGCCTGTAGCAAAGATACTGTGAACATAGATCTTGGGATGCCTCTTGCTAGGGTTGCACATATATTGAAAAGTTCTCATAAGGAAGAACTAGTAGATCTGACAAACACTCAAAGGCCTGAAAGCTGTACCATAAGGCACTACGATCAGTATAGAGATAGCAAGCCCTCCTATGGGTGGCACCGAAGTCAAACCAGACAATGTGACGTGGTTATTGCCAGAATACGTTTAGGTTACAGAATGTATTGGCAACTGCACGGTGCAAAAAGTGCAGATGAAACTAAATGTAGACTGTGTAACGAAGAAAACAAGCGAACGCTTGAGCATTATATCTCGGAATGTCATGTGATACAGCCTTTCAGACCACCTAACATGAGGTATAAAGAACTATGTGAATATTTCATTTCATCTGATACATTGGAAGATATGCTCGTATTATATCCTAAATTTACTATGTAAAACTGCCGTAAACAAAAAACACAGTGTTATGTAAACACGGCAAGATCATATCAACGTATTATTTTTGTATGATGTATGACATGTTTCTATACTACCATGTACAATTACAGTAGTCACAGACTATTGTACTGTGTTAGATGTATATAAAACTGTAATCATGATTGCCCACGCCTGAGCAGATAGCCAGGGTGGTAAATAAACTTACTTAACTTAACTTTAACTCCTGAACTCAACCTTTCCCTTCACTTGTGGTCCGATTTAGGTCAAGGCAATCGGCCGAGAAAAGAATCTAACGATTGGGATGATCAATAAAAAGGAAGAAACCAAACACTTATCAAGATGTCATAGAATACGAACAAATTCGACTCCTTTCGGGCGACTGGCTTTTTGCACTTGCACAATCCCCTCAGTATAAATATGCAAAGCTCTTGAACTCTTCCAGTTCTCTGGCTCACTCTTTCCTACTTCCCTACTTCAAGGTTTATGTCTTCGAACCATGACCAGGAATTCATGTGCATGCATGTGTATATGTGTTATGAGTATGTGTAAGTGTTGTGTGCGGAAGAGTACGTATGTGTGGACATTATATGTGCATGAGTGAGTGTATGTGTGTTATGGGTACATGTATTTATTGTGTGCTTGTGTCTATGCTTGTGTACGGATATGTGTGAGTACATTTCTATGTACGAGTTTGTGTTCATGTAAATGTAAGTGTGAGTGTGCTTGTATGTGCGTGTGCGTGTACGTGTGTGCGTGCATGTGTGCCTGTTCATGTATATGAGCGTGTATGTGTATGCATGCATGTATGTATATGAGTGCGTGTACGTATAAGTGTGCATACACATGTATGTGTGTGTTCACAGATGATGTAGCTTTCCTGGACTAGATGATGATATAGGGGAAAAAAAAAGAAAAAAAGTAATACTATGTATAGAATTCCAAAAATAACTAGTGTTATTGCCGGGGCAGGAAACGGTTTCATTCATACTCCGCAAGTACACTTTGCACACTTTTCGTTAAAAATGATTCATATATACTAAAAACAGGGGTCCCTTTCAGTAAGAAAAATATTAAAGGGGGGTCCTCAAAGGTGCAAAGGAATCACTGGTGCAGGGTGTACTATTGTCTACTCGGGGCGGCAGCTGATAAGAAAATAAAATTTCTTATCTCTCTCCTCTCCCTCTGCCACTCTCACTTTCTATCCTCCTTTCATCTCTCTTTCATTCCTTTCTGCCCCCCCCCCCACCCCCCACCCCGCCTCTAACTATTTCTCCTTCCTCTGTCTTCTCTTTCGCCCCCCCCCCCCCTCCTCTCTTTCTCTCTTTCGCTTTCCCTCTAATCCTGCTAATCCTCCCTCCCTCTGTCATTGCATCCCTCCGCACCCCCTTCCTTGGGTTTAGCTACGATAAGGCAGCGCTTCAAATACTTATGAAAAGTCTTCTCCCGCTTACGTGTGCTGTTGTCCGCCCTTCGAACGCATCATTCATAAGCCCAGGAACGGAAACGCGTCGGTGATGTTTGACATCAATCGATGCAAATCTGCAGATAAAATGCATGCGTTGAAAAGGCTCCCTGGTTTTGTGTTGTGTACTGAGAGAGCTAAGATTTCTCTTGCTCACTTTCTCTCCCTGTCTTACTTTTTTTTCTCACAAGGCTTTCCTCTCTCTCCCCCTCTTGCCTAAAGGACGCTTTGTTTACGGCAACAACACCAATGCGCTACACCTCAGGCGTCGAAAAATAAGCGTCAGATAAGCGGCAATGGCTTGACATAGCTCGCGAGACGAATTTATTGCCGTGGCAACTGGCTGACCTTCATCTAAAAAATGTGTTAATGTCCATAAATACGCATCTGCATACGCACAAACCCAATTTGTTTTCTTAGACCTTCCTCCCTTTGGCT
The DNA here is from genome assembly GCF_019202785.1 of Penaeus chinensis. Taxonomy (NCBI): domain Eukaryota; kingdom Metazoa; phylum Arthropoda; class Malacostraca; order Decapoda; family Penaeidae; genus Penaeus; species Penaeus chinensis. The sequence continues at coordinate 32,867 of NW_025918076.1, read as the reverse complement.
AGATTTGTCTAGAAGCCGTCGCCTCTGTGAGACACACGAGACAGAATTCACACCTGCCTTTGCGCGTGCTTGTCAGTATGTGTGCGTGCCTATATTTGTCTGCTTGTGTCTGGGTGTGTCTTTGTAGGTGTTTGCGTGAGTATATGTATCTACATGAGTGTGTTTGTATACGTTTGTAGATGTGCGTATTAGAATGTGTTTGTGTGCATGGGTTTGTGCCTGTTTCTTTTTCTCCGTGCGTGGTGTTTAAATACCTGTTTGTATGCGTTTGGCTGTGTCTTTGAATGTGTTTGTGGATGTATATTTGTATGCGTGTGTCTGAATGAGTATGTGCATGTGTATGCACGCTGCCGTGTGTGTGTGTGAAATAAACCTGCTTTCTACCCGGGCTGGCAGCTGATAAAAGGATCAAGCCTCTCTCTCTCTATCTACCTAACGATTTCTATATATCTTGCGAAGAAGGCGACCAGGGAATTTGAGGTGGACATCAAGTGTAAGCACACTCGGAAACAGGCAAGAAGCCATATCAACAGGATACAGCTAGACTATGAAGAGGCCAGGAAGGGCGAGGCGGTTGAGCTGAGCGACACTTTCAGACACTAAATGCATGTGGCGAAGAACACAGACTGTTTATGGGAAGTATGAAAGCAAATGGAAAGACAGTGTGTATAACATGTATATATTTTATATTGTGTGTTTTTTATAATCATATGAGTGCAGGAAAGGACTCATCAAGACGAAGAATGATATTCCTCATGTTTTATTACTATACCAATATGTAAACATATAACACTGAATGCTTGCACTTTTCTATTTTGAATACATTACATATTTTTCCTTGTTAATTTACCCATAACGGTACATATTCAGATGAGCATAAGGATAAACTTATGTTACCTCATCCTTCATGATGTAAGCTTTCGTTTCAATAAACTTGTCAGTCAAAAGTCTCTCCTTCCTCATCCCTCCTGTCGCTGTCCTTCCCTTCCTCCCTCTCCCCCTCCCTCCCTCTGCCTTTGCATGTCTCCGCACGCCCTCCCTTGGGGGTCAGCCGAGATAAGACAGTGCTATAGATACCTATGGAGATGTCTTCTCATCCTATTTATATGCCTGTGTTTGTATGCGTTTTCAGTGTCCTTGAATGTGCTTGTCTGTTTCTTTATCTGTATGTGTGCCTGCATGCATATGCCCGTGTGTGTGTATGTGTGATGTACCTGTTGTCAACCGGGGCGGCAGCTGATAAAAAGATAAAGACCATCTACTCTCTCTTTCTTCTTCTCCCTCCAGCTCTTTCCCTCACTTGTTTCTTCCATCATCTCTCTCATTTCCCACTTTTTACACTTCCCCCTTCCCATCTCATTCTTTGATTTTGCGTTTTGCCTGACGGGTCTGTTTCCTCTTTCCTCATATTGTCTCTCTCTCTTTCTCTTACGTTTTTCACTGTCCCTCTCGCTATTACACCCCATTTTCTCTTTCCCTTTCCTCCTCTCTTCCTCCCTTCTGCCGTTGTATCCCTCCGCACTGCCTCCCTTTGGGTCAACCGAGATAAGGTAGCGCTACAGATACTTATGATAACTTCACATCCTGCTTAAAAGATTTGTAGAGGTCGAAGTAATAGAAAGATGGGGCCTTTGGAAGAGGGAGGGGCGTTGAGTGTAGTACTGCGGAGAGATGTGTTTTAATAGACCAGATGTATATACAGCTAAGTTCACTTTCTGTGCCACTTCCTATCTCACTCTCTCACATTCTCCCTTTTATTTTCTCTCTTTTCCATTTTGTTTTAAATCTTTCCCTTACGCGACACACAATCTATCTTTCTCTGTTTCTCTTGTCCTAACTCTCTCTATCTCCTTCATCTTGAATCGCTCCCTCCCATTCTCTCTCTCGTTCTGTCTCTGTCTCCTTCCTCATAATCTCGTCTCTTAACCCTCTTCTCCCTAAATCACTCTCTCTTTTGCTTTCTCTCTTTTGCGTTCACCTAATTTAGCTTTCTCTGTTCCAGTTTCAGGATTTACACCTCACCTCACACACACGGAATTCACTTCAAAGAAACGAAATTCACACATCCCTTCAGGAAAAAAAAAAAAAAAAAAAAAAATCACACAGACGTTCGTGTATGCCTGTCTCTGTGTGCGTGTTTGTCTCCGTGATTGTGATTGTGAATTTATCTTTATTTTTATGGGTATGTTTGCATACGTACGTACGTATGCGTATTTTAAGTTATGTATGTCAGTGAGCGTGTTTATTAAATAATGCTTAAAATATAGATCGATATACATGGGCACGTATCCCCATCTATACATGAATGTGTTTAATACGCATAGCAGGAACAGTCAAGGCCTTGAACAGAAGCCCTCGGGTCACTTCTTATAGACGTGTTGTCAGGCCAGTGTTAACTCTCCAACTGACCACTGAATGTCAACACAAGGGACAAGGCGCATTCAATACATATGTCAACACAGTGGAGCATGCCAATGGTGTCATTCTGATCGCAACCCAAGAGGATACCATGAACCCAAGTGTGATCTGAGTGCCCTGGAGAGGATGACATACACGTGATGCTGATGCCAGCAGCTACGCCATGCCCATGCCCATGCTGATTCACTCAATTACTCTTTTCTCATTCTCTCCCCTTCATTTACTTGATTACTCTCTATCACTCAGTTACTCTCCCTCAATCACTTAGTTAATCTCTTACTTGATTACGCTTTCTCTATCCCTTAGTTACTCTTCCTCACTCAGTTAACCTCTGTCCTCAATTAATAGATCTCTTTCTTCCTCGATTTCTCTCTCTCTCCTTCTCCTTCTCACACACTTCCCCAATTACACTCAGTCCCTCTCAGATTCCCTCTGTCTCTCATTCTCTTCCACTTATTTACTCTCACTCCCTTAATTCTTTCTCCCTCCTTTTCACTCCTATTTACTCTCTTACTCTCTCAGTTTCCCTTCTCTCTCTCGATTACTCTCTCCGAGCTACGTGTGTATTTCCTTCACCTATGACCCTTGGAAGTTAGAGTGACGTAACTTCAAAGATAAGTTGTTGGCTGCTCTTTCTTGTCATCTTTTGCCGTAGGTCTGTTATTTTAAACGCTTTCGAACTGAGTATGTAATGCAAATTTCTCCATCAGTAATAGCTGTTCACATAAGTCGTTTTTTTCCTGCTGATTTTCTGTCTTCATTCTCCCTTTTTTTAGTTTCTTGTCTCTTGGTTTATACCTATATATATATATATATATATATATATATATATATATATATATATATATATATTTTATATATATTTTTTTTCTTTTCTTTTCTTTTCTTTTCTTTTTTTATCATTATATTTCGTCTAGCTTCATTTAGGTGTTTTCTTCATTCAACTTTGCTGTTGCTTTCATTCGCCTCCTGCTTTCTGGCAAGGTTTGTAGTTCGTCTTGGGTTGGGTCGCGAGAGGACGTGGGTGCCGCGCCGCTGACCGGCTTTGAACTTATGTCCAGTAATACACTTACACGCACCTACATACACTACGACACACAAACCTCTACACACATAAATATACGCACACCCTCACATATACAGACGAAAACACCAACATATATATATATATATATATATATATATATATATATATATATATATATATATATATATATATATATATATATATATATATATATATATATACATACACACACACAGTAGCGTACGCTTATAGACATATACACCTCTGAGCACATACATGCAAACACACGCACATATGCACACACAGGATGCAGTGCACATCTTATCAGTGGTTCTGAGGAGAAGAAAAAGTTCAGAAAAGGAGATGCCATATAACCCAGTTTTATCTATATCGCATTACTGAAATATGTAGGCTATTTTTGTATGTATATCTTGTTATATTCTACATAAAGCATAAGATGTTACAATTTCAACTAGCTCAGTAGATATTCCAGTGTGTTAACACATGGTTTATAGCACTTCTTATAACACTGTACAATATGACAGGCAGACTCCCTGCGGGGAGCATGGAGCAACACCTCCTCCCAGGAGCAGCCGCGCTTCATCATTACTCTTCGGCAAAGGAGTCAAGGCATGTTGGCTGTCTGCCTTGAGTCCTAGGCTCGCCATCTACCCTACTCCTGTAGAACCCATCTCTCGGGCTCCTACACGCAGTCGGCCTTTTCTGCGAAGGAAGCTTATCGTTGCCTTATCATGTGTGTGATAGGGAAGGGGAGAGACAGGTTATAAGGGAATCATAGACAGAAATATAATACAGGGTATAAGGAGGAGAGAGAGAGGAGTGATAAAGAACAGGAGGAAAGAGAGAGGAGTCATAAAAAACAGGAGGAAAGAGAAAGGAAAGCGATTATCGCACAGAGGGAGGAGAGATAGAGGAAGGAGAATATAGGACAGGGAAAGGAGAGAGGTAACTGAGGACGGAGGAAAAAGAAAAAAAAAAACGAGATAAAGAGCAGTTGATAAGAAAGGGTGAAAGAAGGCCAAATGATAATGAAGGAGAGAAAGAAAGATAGAAAAGGAAAGACAAGAGAGAGACAGGAGTTGGGGTGAAAGCGAGACAGAGACTGACAGAGGCAGACGGCGAGTGGCGCGGAGCCTCGACCTACCGATCCTTTGTGAAGGTCGCCGCCGCCCCTGTGGGCTGGGGATAGCTGGTCTCCCACTCCCTCGCTGCTACCCCCTGTGGGCAGGGGATAGCTAGGTCCCACTCCCTCGCCGCCGCCCACTGTGGGCTGCGAGTACCTGGCTTCGTACTCCAAGTCCCGAACACAGAGGAGCTCTTGGGCGCCTCAGCCCACTGAGCCATTGCGCGAAAGGGAGCCAAAACCTTCGCAACACATGCACTGGACGACAGGAACAGGAGACACGCAGTCGCTCGCAGAGAATGCCGGGACCCGCGTCAAGGCGTCAAGCGGATGTGTCAATAAATCCACAAACTCACACAGGCCTCAGACGCACATACTCATGCACACGTACACGCACGTGCATGTGTGTTCCTCCCAGAGCGGAGGTTGTGTCGCCGAAGATTAACTCGCTCTTCCCTTTCCTCTTCTACCTCTCTCTATCCCTGATTCTCTCTTCGTCTCTCGCTCCCCCTTCTTCCCTCTGCCCTTCCCTCACTTTTCTCTCTCTATCTCTGATTCTCTCATCGCCTTTCGTTCTCCCCTTCTTCCCTCTTCCCTTCCTTCCCTCTTCTCTCTCTCTCCCCACCCCTGATTCTCTCTTCGTCTCTCGCTCTCCCCTTCTTCCCTCTTCCCTTCCTTCTCTCTTCTCTCTCTCTCCCTGATTCTCTCTTCGTCTCTCGCTCTCCCCCTTCTTCCCTCTTCCCTTCCCTCCCTCCCCCCCCTCTCTCTCTATCCCTGATTCTCTCTTCCTCTCGCTCTCCCCTTCTTCCCTCTTCCCTTCCCTCGCTCTCCTTTCTTTCTCTATCCCTGATTCTCTCTTCGTCTCTCGCTCTCCCCTTCTTCCCTCTTCCCTTCCCTCTCTCCCCCTCTCTCTCTCTTTATCCCTGATTCTCTCTTCGTCTCTTTCTCTCAGACAGCAGAGGGAGGAAAGGACCACAGACCGAACTGCTTAGGGCAACACCTCAGGCGTCGGAAAACAAGCGTCAGAGAAGCGGCGATGCCTTGGCTTGGCTCGAGAGAGGACTTGGGTGCCGTGGCAACTGACTGGCGTTGAGCTAAACATTTGGGTTTCTTTCTAATAATGAACTCTTGCATAAACAGACATACAGTCCATTAATAATTCACACCTCACTTTCAGAAATCGCACATACGTCTCTAACATTGTGTGTGTGTTTGTGTCTGTGTGTGTTTCTCTGTTGTGTGTCTGTCGGTATTGTAGGGGTATGTTTGTTTACGTTTGTATGTTCGCCTATTTTATTGTGTTTGTATATCGTCTGTGTAGGTATAGGCCTACCTATTGTCTATCCGGGACGGCGGCTGATCAGGAGATGAAACCTATCTTTCTCACTTTCTTTTACCTATTCCTTTTCTTCGTATCTCCCCTCTCACCCCACCTTCTGTCTCATTTTTACAATCCCTTTCTGTCTTTCTTTCTCCCCCTCTGCCTTTGCATTCCTCCGCACTCCCTCCCTTGTTGTCAGCCGAGATAAGGCAGCGCAAACGATACTTATGAAAAGTCTTCTCCTCCTGCTTACGCGTGCTGCTGTTCGCCCTTCGAACGCATCATTCACAAGCCCAGGAACGGAAACGTCCCGGCGATGTTTGGCATCAATCGACGCAAATGTACAGATGAAATGAGTTGGATGATAGGTTGACTAGCTTTCTATTTTTATAGACTTGGTGTATATAAAGAGTAAGATTTGTTTGCAGAGGTTTATGATATACTAAGTGTACATACAGCTGAGTTCACTTTCTATATATATATATATATATATATATATATATATATATATATATATATATATATATATGCATATACATGTAAATGTATATGCATTTTTGTATACATATATGTATATGTATATTCCTATATGTATATACATACATATATATATATATATATATATATATATATATATATATATATATGTATATATCTATATATGTGCATGTCTATGTGTATATATACACATATATATATATGTATATGTATATTCCTGTATGTATATACATATATATGTATATATCTATATATGTGTATATCTATGTGTATATATATACACATATATATGTAAATATATGTTTATATGTATATATCTATATATATATGTTTACATATATATGTATATATATGTATTTGTGCGTAAATATACATATATATATATATATATATATATAAATATATATATATATATATATATATATATATATATATATATATATATTTATATATATATATATATATATATATATATATATATATATATACATATATATACAGATGTACATATGTAAATGTATATATAAATATATAAGTATATATATTTATGTATGTATATGTATACATATGTATACATACATACATATATATATATATATATATATATATATATATATATATATATATATATATATATATATATGTATATATACTAATGTATACATATCCACGAGTTTATTCTCAATCAAAGTCAACCTCCAACAACCTCCACTCAGGGTTAGTTTCAATGTGTTTATTCCCAGTCAAGGTCGACATCCAACGAGTTTATTTTCTGTCAAGGTCAACCTCCAATGAGTATATTCTCAGTCAAGGTCGACCTCTAAATAGTTTATTCCCAGTCAAGGTCGACTCCAACAAGTTTATTCCCAGTCAAGGTGGACCTCCAAAGACTTTATTTCCAGCTCAACGAGTTTATTCTCAGTCAAGGTCGATCACCAACGAATTTGTTCCCAGTCATGGTCGACCTCAAATGAGTTTATTCGCAGTCAAGGTCGACCTCCCAGTTTATTATCAGTCAAGGTCGACCTCAAATGAGTTTATTCCCAGTCAATGTCGACCTCCAATGAGTTTATTCCCAGTTAAGGTCGACCTCTGAGTTTATTTCCAGTCAAGGTGGACCTCCAACGGGTTCATTCTCAGTTAAGGTATACAAAGTTTATTCCCTGTCAAGGTCGACCTCTAACGAGTTTAATCCCAATCAAGATTGATTCCAATGAGTTTATTCTCAGTCAAGGTCGACCTCCAACGAATTTATTCCCAGTCAAGGTTGACCTCCAACGAGTTTATTCCTAATCAAGCTTAATGGAACTATAGTCAATCCACGTGGGTAAACGAACGACTGAAGGTAATGAAAATAATTGATTTTCCCCGGCGGCAAAGGGTTAAGAGAGAGAGAGAGAAAGAGTGAGAGAGATTGAGAGAGAGAAAGAGAGAGAGAGAGAGTGAAAGAGATTAAGAGAGAGAAAGAGAGAGAGAGAGTGAAAGAGATTAAAAGAGAGAGAGAGAGAGACAGTGAGAAAGAAAAAAAGATAGTGAGAGAGATTAAGAGAGAGAGAGACGAATAGAGGAAGAGAGAGATTAAGAGAGACAGGGAGGGAGAGCAGAGAGAGAGAGTGAGAAAAATATGAGATTAAGAGAGAGGGAGAGAGAGAGAGAGATTGGAAATATTTCAATACTGAAGATTTAACAGACGAAAGAATTTGAAAACTATCAGCCATCTCTGAATTATATTTGTCGTTATGCAAATGATTCTTTTTTTTTCAGGTTTTGCATGTAGGCTTGCGTGTCTGCATGGATGAAAAAACTCATGACATGAAATAGTTGAAAAGATTTAATTACATGCATTCCATGTCATTAGTACTGTTCTTAATACATATGAATCGATTATCATATGTAATCAGAACAATTTACATACGAATGATTACAAGGTGATCCTATGAAAATATGAAACTCACATAGAAATGAAAGTACAGAAGTTTGTTCTGATTTATTTTCATTTAAAATTCCCGAACAAATTATCTCTTCCTTTAGAGTGGATATACAAAAGTATGAAAACTGAATAAAAACAAAGATGTGAAATTAATTAGTATGGAGGAAATGCTGTCCATGAGCACCAAGAAAAACGCCAAGAAAAAAAAGAAAAAAAAGAAAAAAAAAAAGAAAGAAGAGAAAGAAAGGAAAGAATATGCGTACATATATAATGTACCAAGAAAAAAAAATGTACCAAGGACCATGTAGCAATACATTATATATATCATATATATTATAAATATTATATATATATATATTATATATATTATATATATTATATATTATATATATTATATGATATATATTTTATATATACTAAGAAAATATGCATGTGTGTACCAAGAAAAAAATATATATATATGCTGGGAAGTTTACCTGACGTCACAGGTAAAGACAAAACGTTACTCAATGTCACTAAGACTTTTTAACAGCTTAATAATCATAATATCAATAAGAATGACAATATTAATAGTATTATAAAAACAAGTTTTCCAACAATTTCAAGAAATGGGAAATCACGTCACGAAGGCCTACTGATGGACTCCCTGCCGGCTGAGCACACGGGGAGCCGTCTGCATGGAACGAAATTCTTAAAAGTGGTGGTTGGGTTAACATTAGGGATCATGACAATGTGTGATCATAATATAGATAACGATAACAATAATATAAGAACCAATAGGAGCAATGATGATAATAGTTAAAATATAGTAATGATAATGATACCACCAGTAATGATAATACTAATAATAACAATAAATATGATAATAATGATAATGGTAATGAAACCAATAGTAACAATATTAATCTTAGTAGTAGAAGTAATAATAATAATGATGGCTGCTGCTGTTGCTGCTGCAGCTTATGATGATGATGATGATAATAGTAGTAGTATTTATAGTAATAATAATACAAGTGATAATAATAATAATAATAATAATAATAATAATAATAATAATAATAATAATAATAGTGGTAACAATTAGTAACTTTACCGGGAAAACAATAATGATAATTATTATCATAATAACAATAGTGATAAAAGCAACGATAATGATAATGATAATAATGATAATTATAGTAATAATATTAATAATAGCAATACATATAATGAGAAGGATAATTATACTAACAGAGATGATAATAAAAGATAATAACAATTATCATGATAATAATGGTAATAATGAATAATAATAATAATCTTGTAAAAATAATGATGATAATAAAAATACCACAACTACTTTGACTAATAAGAATATAACAAGAACTGCAACAAAAGTGAATATATTAAATATTATTATAATGTTAATGATATTTAACGGTACAGGAAAATAACAATAACAATAGCAAAATAATTATGGAATTAAATGATAGCTGGACCAATTGCTCTCCTGACATTAATATCAAAAGAATTTGGTGATAATGTTAATAGTAACAATATCCTTTTAAGTAATGATCGTAAAAACAATAATAATAATGATGATGAATCATGAATACTAATGACACTGTATGTAATAGTATTATCACTGTATAAGAAAAAGCAAAACAATGGGGGAATGAAGTGAAATAAAAGCAAAGATATTAAAATTTTAATGATAACAAAATAATTTATTATACAATGAAAATACATGATGCTTGGAACAATTACTGGAAATTTAATGATATTAATGACATTAATATATATATATATATATATATATATATATATATATAAACATATATATATATATATATATATATATATATATATATATATATATATATATATATATAAACATATATCTTTAAATTTATATATATATATATATATATATATATATATATATATATATATATATATATGAATATATATATACATATATATAAATATATATATATATATATATATATATATATATATATATATATATATATATATATATATATATATATAATGCATATATGTATATATAAACATATATCTTTAAATTTATATATATATATATATATATATATATATATATATATATATATATATATATATATGAATATATATATGAATATATATATATATATATATATATGAATATATATGAATATATATATATATATATATATATATATATATATATATATATATATATATATATATATATATATATATGAATATATATATGAATATATATATATATATATATATATATATATATATATATATATATATATATATATGTAAAATGTATACACACACACACACACACACACACACACACACATATATATATATATATATATATATATATATATATATATATATATATATATATATATATATATATGTGTGTGTGTGTGTGTGTGTGTGTGTGTGTGTGTGACGTGAGTGTGTGTGTGTGTGTGTATGTATATCAATATGTATATATATATATATATATATATATATATATATATATATATATATATATATATATATATATGTATATATTTTTAATTATCATTATCATCATTACCTTTCCCTTCCTGTGGGCTTGGCACATTATGTTCTTATTATTTAACCGGAAGAGACAAGATAGAGGGGTTGAAAGAGAGGGGGTGAGTGAGAGGGGGTGAGAGAGAGGGGGTTAGAGAGAGGGGCGGGAGTGAAGGGGTGAGAGAGAGGAGGTTAGTGAGAGGGGGCGAGAGTGAGGGGGACGGGAGAGAGTGGGTGAGAGAGAGGGAGAGAGAGAGAGGGGGTGAGTGAGAGGAGGCGAGAGAGAGGGAGCGAGAGAGAGGGGGCGAGAGAGAGGGAGAGCCGGAGAATCGGACGAAAGAGAGGTGGGGGGAGAGGAAGCAGCTTCCCCCCCTTCCCCCCACCCCCCCAGCGCTTCCTCCGACCCCCAAAGTTCCTCTTCGACCAGAGGTCTGCCGAGCGTTCCCTCCGCTGGCTGTGCCCACAGGACTGCTCCGCCGGGAGGGGGAGGGGGGAGGCTGCCCAAGGAGGTCCTCGCCGAGCCCAGCGGTCCCTCCACAGGCAGCACGTAGTCATCTGCAGGAGAGATGGATTAGGGTTATTAGCCCCTGTAGAAAGGATTAATGAGGATAATTAGCCTCTGCAGTAGGGATTCATGGGGTAATTAGTGCCCCAGGGGGATCATAATCATCTGCTGAAAGGAGGATTAATTAGACATGTAACGGTTGTGATACATTAACGAGGAAATTCATTATTATTGGAAGCAGTCATGTAATTTCACCTGAGAACAATCAATCAACCAATTAGGGAGTTCCAAGGGTTGACTGAAATCACTTTGATTCAATTAAAGAAAAATCAATGGTATCATCAATTTTATAATTTAATTAATTGAAGTGATTAGTCCTCCCGTGAAATAATAAAACCAAAGAACACAATATACAGAAAAAAAACAAGAAGAAAAACGTCACTGCCTCTAATACAAGATGGATTTCATAGGAGATTCAACGGGAAAGATACGACAATATGGCAATATGACAACCACTCTCAATTCACTCTCAATTATTCTCTCAGTCCAAATTACTTTATATCACTCTCCCTATTACTTTCTTTCTCTTCTCTCTCTATTACTCTTTACGAGTCACCTGCGTGTTTCCTCCACCTCTGACCCTTGGAACTTAGTGTGACGTAACTTCAAAGATAAGCAGCTGACTGCTTATCATATCCTCTGTTCTATTATCGCGTCCCGAACTACCGTATATATTGCAAGTTCCTCCGCCCATAAGTAGCTGTCCACACACGTAGCTTCAGCCGGCCACTTCAGTGTCTTCATTGAAGTTTCTTGCCTCCTCGTTTATTCTGTTTTTGTTTGTGTTTTTTAAAACAAAATTGGTCATCCTATTTCCTCTCGTCTTTTTACCTATTTTATTGATTCAACGTTCCTTTTGCCTCCATTCGCCTCCTGTTCTGTGGCTAGGTTTTTAGTTCGTCTGGGCAGAGCTCCTGCTCTACCCAAGGCTCTCTCGCAACCTGCCAGCGTTGCCACAAGGCGCTGCCTTACGGGCCATGCTTGTGGGCACTGGCACTGTGTCAAACCTTCGCAATTCTTGAACATTGGTTGCGGTTAGATCAGTTGCGGATGCCAGCCTCTAGTAGCATTAAGTCACTTGAACTCTACAGGCCCCTCTGCCAAGTTTCAACCTTTTCCTTCACTTATGGTCCGATTTAGGTCAAAGCATTTGGCCGAAAAGGGAATCTAATGATTGGGATGATCAATAAAGAGGAAGAAACCAAACACTTGTCAACATGTCATAGAACACGAACAAATTAACTCCTTTCGGGCGACTGGCTCTTTGCTGTACAATACCCTCAGTATGATAATGCAAAGATCTTGACCTCTTCCAGTTCTCTGGCTCACTCTTTCTTACTTCCAGGTCCTGTTTATGTTTTCGAACCATGGCCAAGAATTCATGTGCGTGCATGTGTACGTGTATGTGTATACACTGTATACACATAGATGTGAGTGTGTGTATGTGTTATGAGTATGTTTAACTGTTGTGTGTACAAGAGTACGTATGTGTTATGAGTATGTTTAACTGTTGTGTGTACAAGAGTACGTATGTGTTATGAGTATGTTTAACTGTTGTGTGTACAAGAGTACGTATGTGTGTACATTATATGTCTATGAATGAGTGTGTATGTATGTGTAAGTGTACATGTGCATGTGCTTTTATGTGTGTACTTGTGAGTGCATGTGTGTTTGCTGGTATGCGTCCGTGTACACGTGAAATCATTTGCATACATGTATACGTGTATCTGTATACACGTAGATGTGTGTGATGCATTTATGTACACGTGTGTGTGTATGTGTGTTATGAGTACATGTGATTATTGTATGCATGTGTACGTATAGTATATATATATATATATATATATATATATATATATATATATATATATATATATATATGAGTGTGTGTGTTTGTATATGTGCGTGTACGTGCGTGTGTGCTTGTATGCGTGTGTGGGTGCTTGTGTTCGGGTATGTGTGTGTACACGTATGTGTGATTGTACTTGTATGTGCGTGTACTTGTACGTGTGTGCATGTATATCTGCCTGTACGTGTATATGAGCGCGTATGTGTATGTGTGCATGTATATGAGTGCGTGTCCGCATATGTGTGCATATACATGTATGTGTGTGTATCCATGAATGCTGTAGTTTTGCAGGATTAGATAATAATGTGTACAGAATTAAGAACTGAAAAACTGTGATAATAGACATAAAAATAAGAAATAACTAGTTTTATTGCCGGGGCAGGAAACGCTTTCATTCATACTCCGCGAGTCGGCGACACAGGGGTTGGGTAGGAGGGGACACAGCCCCGTACGAGGAGCATGCGTGTCACGAGCCCCGGCCCAGCCGTTCTCTCATCTCCTTGGCACACTTTTCTTTAAAAGGGATACATATATATTAAAAACAAGGGTTACTTGGAATAGATAAAGATATTAAAGGGGGTCCTCCAATGTGCAAAGGAATCACTGGTGCTGGGTGTACTATTGTCTTCTCGGAGAAGCGGCTGATAAGAAGATAAAGTCTTTTATCTCTCATCCCTCCCCCCCTCTCTCTCCATATTTTCCATTCCTCTCTCTTCTCTCTCGCCCCTCCCCCGCCCTTATATCACCCTTTCTCTCCCTCTTTCTTTCTGTCTGCCGTTTTCCCTCTAATCTTTCTCTCCCTCTCTCTCTCTCTCCTTCACTCCCTCCCTCCCTCTGCACCCCCTCCTTTGGGGTCAGCCTAGATAAGGCAGCGCTACAAATACTGCTGAAAAGTCTTCTCATCCTGCTTACGTGTTCTGTTGTTCGCCCTTCGAATGCATCATTCACAAACCCAGGAACGGAAACGTTTTGGTGATGTTTGACATCAATCGATGTACATCTACAGAATAAATGTTTACGATGAAAAGGCTCCCTGGTTTTGTGTTAAGTGTACAGAAAGAGCTAAGATTTTTCTCTATTTCTCTCTCTCAATTTCCCTCCCTGTCTTGCTTTCTTTTTTTTTTCTTTTTTTTCTCGCAAGACTTTCTCTCTATCTTTCTCTTTTGACTTTTTTTTCTCTTTTTGTTGCTTCCTCTCCCTCTGACAGTATCATTCTTTCCACCTATCTCTCTAACCTCCCCTTAATATTTATCCCTGGCACCGACTCTCTCTCATTAAATATTTTTTTTTTCCTTCTCGCCGAAACTCCCCTACTCTCTATCTCTTTGATTCTCTCGTCGTCTTTCGCCCTCCCTTCCCTCCATCTTTCTCTCCCTCCACTTTCCATTTCCCTGGTTCCCTCTTCGTCTCTCGCTCTCTCCTCTCTTTCCCTCTCTCCCTCCCTCTCTCTACCATCCATCACTCTCCTCCCCATGACCCCACGAGCGCGTCTCGCCTCAAGCGCCGACCGTCACTGGCCTGGCTCTCCTTCGGCAGCCACGTAGCGGCTTTGTTTACATTAGCACACGGAGTCGTGCCAGTGTGGGGAGCGGCGGCGTGCGGGTCGGACGTGCGGACGAGTTGCTCAGGACAACGCTCACGCACAGACAACAAACGGAGGGAAGGACCGCCTAAAGGACGCTACTATTTAAGGCAACACCGATGCGGCAGATAAGCGGCGATATCTTGGGTTGGTACCATTAGTTTAATAGTAACTGATGAATATACACAGGTACTAATCTGTTACTCCTGCTGACACTATAATGGTTTGTGCAGTTTTCCTCGAACTTGATATTTAATAATTCTATGTATCTGAAGTACCGTACATATTCTTATCTTTTTAACATACCTAAAGTTTGAGTATGAAATGTGAGCCCACGCCCAGACATATTAAGATGAGCATAAGGATAACCTAAGTTACCTCATCCTTTATAATGTAAACTTTTGTTTCAATAAACTTCCCTTCCTCCCTCCCTCCCTCCCTCCCTCGGTCTTTGGATCCCTCCGAACGCCCTCCCTAGGGGTCAGCCGAGATTAGACAGTGCTATAGAAACTTATGGAGAAGCCACATCCTGCTTATATGCCTGACTGTTTGCGTTTGTATGTGTGTGTTTGAATGTACTTGTCTATGTATGTATACGTTTCCATGAGTGTGTGTTTCCATGGGTATATATGTGTGAGTGTGATTAAGATGTACCTGTTGTTTAGCAGAGCGGCAGCTGATAAAGAGATAAAGCCTATCTCTTTCTCTTTCTTCTTCTACCTATTGTCCAACATTATTTATCTGTCTCTCTCTCTCTTTCCCCCTCTTTCTCGTTCTCTCTTTCTCTTTTGTTCTTCAGTCTCTATTACCCCTTATTACCCCTTCTCATCCTGCTTACGTGTGCTGTTGTGTTCGCCCTTCGAACGCATCATTCAGAAGCCCAGGAGAGGAAGTTTGACACCATTCGGAATTCACACCTCACTTCTCACAGACGGAATTTACTTCATAGAGACGGAATTCACACCTCACTTCAGAAGGAATTCACTTCAGAGAGACGGAATTTACACCTCACTTCGCACAGACGGAATTCTCCTCAGAAAGACGGAATTCACACTTCACTTCACACAGACGGAATTCACTTCACATAGACGAAATTCACTTCAAAGGGACGGAATTCACTTCGTTTAGACGGAATTCACACCCCACTTCACACAGACGGAATTCACTTCAGAGAGACGGAAGTCACGCCTCATTTCAGATAGAATTCCGTTCAGAGAGACGGAATTCACACTTCACTGTACATAGACGGAATTCACTTCAAAGAGACGGAATTCACTTCAGAGAGACGGAATTTACATTTCACTTCACAGAGACGGAATGCACTTCGTTTAGACAGAATACACACCTCACTTCACATATAGGGAATTCACTTCAGAGAGACAGAATTCACACCTCATTCAGAAAGAAATCACACATACGTTTGTGTCTGCCTGTCACTATATGAAAGTGTTTATCTTTGTGTTTCTCCGACTGTGTTTGTCTTTATTTTTATGGTTAGGTTTGTATACGTATGTATGTGTGCATATCTTATGATTTGTATGCGTGTGTCTGTGTGTGTGTAAAGTGTACCTGTTGGCAACTCGGGGCGGCTGATAAAAAGATTCCGCTCCCCTCTCTCTCGCTATCCCTATTATCACTATTATTTCGTCGCCAGTGATTCGCAGAAAAGAAGTTAAATGAAGCACACGAGCCAAACTCTACGTCTGTGAAGTGAAATCGACAAAGGGTGTCTTTTCATGCAAAGATTATACGCATATTTTTGCTTCCTTCCCCCAAAATGTATTCCTTGTTCATATTTTTTAGCTTTCGTCTTAAGATCATATCACTCTCACAAAAATACTTTCCAGTAATAACTTTTTTCCTCATTACTAAATGAAATGTAAACTTGTCGTTTACACCTGAAGTCTATATCTATTATGATGATAGTAATATATATGACTGTTGATTTAATTTCTAATCTGATTAGTATGATGATTTTCTCGCCACTTTTTCTCTTCCTATTTCATTTATCTCCTATTTCTCATTCCCTCTAACTCTCATTTATCCAATTTCTCTCTATCACTCAATAAGTCTCTCTGTATCTCACTCGTTTACTCTCTCCCTCTCTTTCTCACTTGCCCAGTTAGTCCCTCTCTTACTCACGCATTTACTCAATCACTCATTTTGTCTCCGTCACTCACTCAACTACTCACTCTCTATCGCTTACCCAAATACTCTCCCCTTTCTCAATGACTTTCTCTCTTTCACTCAATTACTCTCTCTCACGTTATTAATTAATCTTTGTCCCTGTCATTTATAGTAAGGTAACTAGAAAGATAAGTAGTTGGCTGCTCATTCTTATCAGTGTTATCACCTTACGCTGCGTGTCTGTTCTTTAAACGCTTTCCGTATGAAAAGCAGATTTCGCAAGTGTTTCCACCCAGTAATTAGGACGAATAGAGGGCTGCCTCCACGGAAGGACTCTCCAAGTCGCCCTAGAAGGCCAGTCCTCCAGGAAACGTCCGGCGAGAGACAGCGGACCTCACGGAAGTGTCCTTGGACCCTTATCATGGAATGTCAACTTCATCCCACAGAGAATAGAAGGGAGGCAGAAAATATAAGAGGAAATGAGAGAGGGAGAAAGACAGAGAGCATAAGAATAAATGAAAAAGAGAGAGAATACAAGGGAAATTGTGTGTGTGGGAG
This sequence comes from Penaeus chinensis, assembly GCF_019202785.1. NCBI lineage: Eukaryota > Metazoa > Arthropoda > Malacostraca > Decapoda > Penaeidae > Penaeus > Penaeus chinensis. The sequence continues at coordinate 15,304 of NW_025918076.1, read as the reverse complement.
ACAATAGAAGAGAGAATGAGAGAGAGACAAATGAGAGAGGAAACGAGCCCGGCCACCTTAAATAGACAGGAAACTCCTTGCAGGTGGATATCTATCCCAGGCCCGTCACAGAATCTAAACTACGTTGGCAGAATCCACAGATACCGTAGCTCTGCTGGGCAAGATGACTTCGCAAAAAAAAAATCCTGTCGCAGAGATGGAAACCTGAACTATCGTTATGATCTCGATTATTGTCACGATGTGTGATTATTCTGTGTCTTTTCAATTCTGTGTTTTCGCATATTTGCCCTTTCCGAGCCCCTCTTGTAGTGATTGACCTCGTCGATCTTTAGTCATCACTGCAGGAAGTAATACGGTATAAGAAAATCTGCTCTCACCTCCAACTCTCCCACAGGCGACAGTCTAGCTATACATTGTCAATAGGGGTTGCGGAGGCGGCTTTGCAGCATCGAAGCCTTCCCCATGCATCATCAGCTATAGTATAACACGTCCTCCGGCCGGCAACATCACCTCCAGGCCCCAACAAAACCACCTTTATCTCGCGAGGGAGGAGGATGCCCGCGCACACGACACCCACACGATTACCATTGCCAATATTTTGCTACTGGCCTGCTAAGCCGACAGTCTTAGGAACCCCGGAACGGGCTTCCCCTGTCCAGTTAAGCGGTCATGGGAGTATTTTTTTAAATATAAGAGGTAAGACACAATTTGTGGTATATTTGTTCGGCCTAAAGTGACTTAGTGATCGGTGCTTTCTTTTCTTTGGGTATAATTTTATTTGTTTTACCCAAGTTCCATTTTTACTGTTACATCGTTCGTTTATCTTGCTTGTATGGTTTCTATTTTACTTTTATCTTTCGTTTTATTTTCATTGTATCGTTTGTTTTATTAAGTGCATTGTTTCATAGTTCGTATTGTCTTTCAACTTTTATCTGTAATAAACCTGTTTTACGCAGGCATAGTTTTATAAACGCCCGAAATTAAGAAAAGATAACGGTACGATTGCTACCTATATTCGTTCTACCTCACGGAATTAGTCGCACTTTCTCTGACTTACTCACTCTCCCTCTCCCTCTGTCTCCCTATCTCTCGGTCATTCAATTTATCTATTTCTCAGGCCCAATTATGAGAATGGAAACCTCACACATATTTCATACCTCATTCCATTTAGGGGAAATTTTCCCTTCACTTCACAAAGATAAAAAGCACACCTTTCTTTTGACAGAATTCACATCTACGTTTGTGTCTGCGAGTTTCCTCTGTGTGGGTGTGTTTGTATCTGTGTTTGCATATATTTGTATGAATGCTTGTTTAAATGTGCTTGTCTTTTTCTTTGTCTCTGTGCGCGTGTGTTCATATGTTCATATATTTTCTCTTTCTCTCTCTCTATTTACCTATCTCGTTCTCTCTCTCTTTCTCCTTATATAGCCATTTCTCCTCCCCCCCTCGCCTCTCTAAGATCTTTTTTTGATCTTTACCAGATTTCTTTTCTCCCATTCCCCCTACCATTTCTCTCTATCTCTCTTTCCCACTGCCCCTCTTTCTTTTTCTATCTCTTTCACTTTTATTTTTTTTCTTGTTTAACTATCTCTCTCACTCTCTTCTCGCTTCCCTTCAACCCCTGACTTTCTCTCCCTGATTCTCTCCCTCTCTCTTTCCCTCTTTCTCTCACTTTTCTCCCTTACCTCCCCTCTCTTTCTGTCTCTCGTTATCTCCTCTTTCCTAACCCCTATATCTCTCTATTTCCCCCTTCCCCAGTTTTCTTTCACTCTCTATCTCTCTCTACAACCATTTCCGTGTGTCTCTCCGTCTCTTTTTCTCTCAACTCCTCTCTCTCGCCTTATCCATCCCTCTCCCTCTCTCCCTTCTTAGGCCGCATCTCTCCCCTCCTCCTCCACATCTCTCTTTCTGTCTCTCTCCTTCCTTCCCTCCCTACCTCTGCCTGCTTTTCCATCCCTCCACATGCTCTCCTTGTCGTCAGCCTTGAGGCAGCGCTACAGATATTAATGGAGAAGTCTTTCCATCCTCCTTACGCGGGCTGTTGTGTTTCTTTATGTTTTTTTCTTTTCTTGAATTTCTCTCTCTCATTATCTCTATCTTCCTTCCTCCTGACTCACTCTATCTCTTTCTCTCCCATTCTAACTCTCGTTATCTCTCTCTCTTCCTGCCTCACCTCCTCTCTTCCTCTGTCTCTTACCTATTTGCTTTTCCCTCTCTTTCATTCGAAATTACTTCTCACTCTAACAATTACTTTCTCTCTTCACTATCAATTATACTTTCAATTTCCCAATTACTTTCTCTCACTCTCCTAGTTACTCTCTTCCTTTCTCTTTCCATCTCTCTTTTTCTTTCTCTCTCCCTTTTAATCTTTCCGAAACACGCCTCCACCTCTGACCCTGGGAACTTAATGTGACGTAACTTCAAAGATAAGCAACTGACTGCTTTTTCTTATCATCTGTTCTTTAATCGCTTCCCGAACTACCGTATATATTGCAAGCTTTTCCACCCATAAGTAGCTGTCCACAGACGTAGCTTCAGCTTCTTTGTCACCCTTTTTAGTCTATTTATTTATTTTTATCTTTTCATTTATTTTTATCTTTCTAAAACTGTTCATTCTATTTCCTCTTGATTCAACGTTGCTTTCGCTTTCATTCGCCTCCTGCTTAGTGGCCAGGCTTTTAGTTCGTCTGGGCAGAGCGCAAGGCTGCCTCGCAACCTGCCAGCGCTGCCACCAGGAGCTGCAAGCGCGCTGCTTTAAGGCCCTTTCCCGGGGCCAAGCTCGTGGGCAGGTGCCACTGACACTGTGTCAACCCTTTGCAACTCTAGTACATTGGTCGCGGTAAGCTCAGTTGTGGATGCCAGCCTCTAGTAGCATTAAGCCACTCGAACTCTACAGGCCCCTCCACCACGTTCCACGTGTCTCCTTAACTCAACCTTTTCCTTCACTTGTGGTCCGATTTAGGTCAAGGCAATCGGCCGAGTAAAGAATCTAACAAATGGGATGATCAATAAAAAGGAAGAAACCAAGCACTTGTCAAGATGTCATAGAATACGAACAAATTCGACTCCTTTCGGGCGACTGGCTCTTTGCACTTGCACAATCCCCTCAGTATAAATATGCAAAGCTCTTGAACTCTTCCAGTTCTCTGGCTCACTCTTTCCTACTTCAAGGTCCTATTTATGTCTTCGAACCATGACCAGGAATTCATGTGCGTGCTCGTGTATGTGTATGTGTATACACTGCATACAAGTAGATATATGTGTGTGTCTAATTCGTTTATGTGCGTGCATGTGTATATGTGTTACGAGTATGTGTAAGTGTTGTGTGCGGAAGAGTACGTATGTGTATACAATATATGTGCATAAGTGAGTGTATTTGTATGTGTACATGTGCGTGTGCTTTTATGTGTGCACATGTGAGTGCATGTGTGAATGCTGGTATATGTCTGTATACACATGAAATCATGTGCGTTCATGTATACGTGTATGTGTATGCACGTAGATGTGCGTGTATGTATATGATGCGTGTATATATACAGGAGTGTGTGTTATGAGTATATGTATTTATTGTGTGCTTGTATGTGTGTACTTGTATTTATGCTTGTGTACTGATATGGGTGATTACATATTTTATGTACGAGTATATGTACATGTACATGTATGTGTGAGTGTGCTTGTATGTGCGTGTACGTGTACGTGTGTGCGTGCATGTGTGCCTGTACGTGTATATGAGCGCGTATGTGTAAGTATGCATGTATGTATGTGTGCGTGTACGTATATGTGTGCATGCACATGTATGTGTGTGTCCACAGATGATGTAGCTTTCCTGGACTAGATGATAATATTGAGGAAAAAAAAATATGAAAAAAGTAATACTATGCATAGAATAAAAAAATAATAATAACTAGTGTCATTGCCGGGGCAGGATACGCTTTCATTCATACTCCGCGAGTCGGCGACACAGGGGTTGGGGAGGAGGGGACGCAGCCCCGTGCGAGGAGCATGCGTGTCACGAGCCCCGGCCCAGCCATTCTCTCATTTTCTCTGCACACTTTTCGTTAAAAACTATTCATATATACTAAAAATATGGGTTCCTTTGAGAAAAAAAATAAAAATAAAGGGGGTGGGGTCCTCAAAGGTGCAAAAGGAATCCCTGGTGCATTCCTTTGTCTAGTCGGGGCGGCAGCTGATAAGAAAATAAAATCTCTTATCTCTCTCCTCTCCCTCTGCCACTCTCACTTGCTATCCTCCTTTCACCTCTAGTTCCTTTCTGCCCCCCCCCCCCCCCCCCCCGTCTCTCTCCCCATTTCCCCTTCATCTGTCTTCTCTATCGCCCCCCCCCCCCCCCTTCTCTCTTTCTCTCTTTCGCTTTCCCTCTAATCCTTCTAATCCTCCCTCCCTCTGCCATTACATCCCTCCACACCCCCTCCCTTGGATTCAGCTGAGATAAGGCAGCGCTTCAAGTACTTACGAAAAGTCTTCTCCCGCTATTGTGCTATTGTCCGCCCTTCGAACGCATCATTCATAAGCCCAGGAACGGAAACGCGTTGGTGATGTTTGACATCAATCGATGCAAATCTGCAGATAAAATGCATGCGTTGAAAAAGCTCCCTGGTTTTGTGTTGTGTACTGAGAGAGCTAAGAGTTCTCTTGCTCACTGTCTCTCCCTGTCTTCCTTTTTTTTCTCACAAGGCTTTCCTCTCTCTTCCCCGCTTGCCTAAAGGACGCTTTGTTTACGGCAACATCACCAATGAGCTACACCTCAGGCGTCGAAAAATAAGCGCCAGATAAGCGGCAACGTCTTTACTTAGGTCGCGAGACGAATTTATTGCCGTGGCAACTGGCTGACGTTCATCTAAAAATTGTGTTAATGTCTATAAATACGCATCTGCATACGTACAAACACACTCTATGTTTTTTTAGACTTTCCTCCCTTTGGTTAGATTTGTCTGGAAGCCGTCGCCTCTGTGAGACACACGAGACAGAATTCACACCTGCCTTTGCGCTTGCTTGTCAGTATGTGTGCGTGCCTGTATTTGTCCACGTTTGTCTGGGTGTGTCTTTGTAGGTGTTTGCGAGAGTATATGTATCTACATGAGTGTGTTTGTATACGTTTGTAGATGTGCGTATTAGAATGTGTTTGTGTGCATGGGTTTTTGTCTGTTTCTTTTTCTCCGTGCGTGGTGTTTAAATACCTGTTTGTATGCGTTTGGCTGTGTCTTTGAATGTGTTTGTGGATGTATATTTGTATGTGTGTGTCTGAAAGAGTATGTACATGTGTATGCATTCTGCCGTGTATGTGTGAAATAAAACTGTTTTCTACTCGGGTCTGGCAGCTTATAAAATGATTAAGCCTCTATCTATCTATCTATCTAACGATTTCTATCTATCTTGCGAAGAGGCGACCAGGGAATTTGAGGTGGACATCAAGTGTAAGCACACTCTGAAACAGGCAAGGAGCACTATCAACAGGATACAGCTAGACTCTGACGAGGCCAGGAAGGGCGAGGCGGTTGAGCTGAGCGACAATTTCCGACACTAAACGCATGTGGCGATGAACACAGACTGTTTATTGGAAGTATGAAAGCAAATGGAAAGACAGTGTGTATAACATGTCTATAGTTTATATTGTGTGTTTCATATGAGTCCAGGAAAGGACTCATCAAGACGAAGAAGGATATTCCTCATGTTTTATTACTATACCAATATGTAAACATATAACACTGAATGCTTGCACTTTCCTATTTTGAATACATTACATATTCTTCCTCGTTAACTTACCCATACCGGGACATATTAAGATGAACATAAGGATAACCTTATGTTACCTCATCCTTTATGATATAAGCTTTCGTTTCAATAAACTTGTCAGTCAAAAGTCTCTCCTTCCTCATCCCTTCTGTCGCTGTCCTTCCCTTCCTCCCTCTCCCCCTCCCCCTCCCTCCCTCTGCCTTTGCATGTCTCCGCACGCCCTCCCTTGGCGTCAGCCGAGATAAGACAGTGCTATAGATACCTATGGAGATGTCTTCTCATCCTACTTATATGCCTGTGTTTGTATGCGTTTTCAGTGTACTTGAATGAGCTTGTCTGTTTCTTTATCTGTATGTGTGCCTGCATGCATATGCCCGTGTGTGTGTGTATGTGTGATGTACCTGTTGTCAACCGGGGCGGCAGCTGATAAAAAGATAAAGACCATCTACTCTCTCTTTCTTCTTCTCCCTCCACCTCTTTCCCTCACTTTTTTCTTCCACCATCTCTCTCTTTTCCCACTTTTGTTTCTCTCTTTCTCTCTCAAACTTCCCGATTTTGCGTTTTGCCTGACGGGTCTCTGTTTCCTCTTTCCTCATTTTGTCCCTCTCTCTTTCTCTTACGTTTTACACTGTCCCTCTCGCTATTACACCCCATTTTATCTTTCCCTTTCCTCCTCTCTACCTCCCTTCTGCCGTTGTATCCCTCCGCACTGCCTCCCTTTGGGTCAACCGAGATAAGGCAGCGCTACAGATACTTATGACAACTTCTCATCCTGTTTAAAATATTTGAAGTTGGAAGTAATAGAAAGATGGGGCCTTTGGAAGAGGGAGGGGCATTGAGTGTAGTACTGCGGAGAGATATGTTTTAATAAACCAGATGTATATACAGGTAAGTTCACTTTCTATGCCACTTCCTATCTCACTCTCTCACATTCTCCCTTTTATTATTTTTTTTTTCCATTTTTTTTTTTTCAATCTTTCCCTTACGCGACACACAATTAATGTTTCTCTGTTTCTCTTGTCCTGACTCGCTCTATCTCCTTCACCTTGAATCGCTCCCTCCCATTCTCTCTCTCGTTCTGTCTCTGTCTCCTTCCTCATAACCTCGTCTCTCAACCCTCTTCTCCCTTAATCTCTCTCTCTCTTTCGCTTTCTCTCTTTTGCGTTCACCTAATTTAGCTTTCTCTGTTCCAGTTTCAGGATTTCCACCTCACCTCACACACACGGAATTCACTTCAGAGAAACGGAATTCACACATCACTTCAGGAAGAAAAAAAAAAATCACACAGACGTTCGTGTGTGCCTGTCTCTATGTGCGTGTTTGTCTCCGTGATTGTGATTGTGAATGTATCTTTATTTTTATGGGTATGTTTGCATACGTATGTATGTATGCGTATTTTAAGTTATGTATGTCAGTGAGCGTGTTTAAGTCGGGCCGGCTTCCCCATCCCATCTCCCTCTCTCCCCTCTCCCCCACCATGTCTCTCTCATTCTCTCTCTGTCTCTTCCTTCTCTATCTCTCTCACATTCTCCATCTCTCTCTCTGTGTCTCACCCCCTCAACTTTCTCTCTATCTCCATGATTCGCTCTTCCTCTCCCTCCTACAACCTCCTCCCTCTGCCATTGCCTCTCGCTATCCCTATTATCACTATTCCTCCATCGCCGGTGATTCGCACATAAGAAACAAAGGGAAATTTGTGTCAGGCGAGTGAAAGCACCGCGACGTACTCGCTCCACTGTTCATGGCAATGCGGTCAAACCTGTAATCTGTACAAAGCAATCGTGACCGCTGTCACAATGAGATTTTTGCTCACTTACAATTTTAAACTAGTGCTTATAGCATGTAGAAAGAATACATTTATAATACTTGCTAAAATATAGAGCGATATACTTGTGCATGTATCCACATCTATACATGAATGTGTTTAATACGCATAGCACGAACAGTCAAGGCCTTTAACAAAAGTCAGATCAGTTCTTATAGACGTGTTGTTAACTCTCCAACTGACCACTGACGGGCCCTTTATATATGTCAACACAAGGGACAAGGCGCATTATAAACATAGGTCAACACAGTGGAGCATGCCAATGGTGTCATTCTGATCGCAACCCAAGAGGAAACCATGAACCCGAGTGTGATCTGAGTGCCCTGGAGAGGATGACATAGACGTGATACTAATGCCAGCAACTACGTCATGCCCATGCTGATTCACTCAATTACTCTCTTCTCATTCTCTCCCCTTCATTTACTTGATTACTCTCTATCACTCAGTTACTCTCCCTCAATCACTTAGTTAATCTCTTACTTGATTACGCTTTCTCTATCCCTTAGTTACTCTTCCTCACTCAGTTAACCTCTGTCCTCAATTAATAGATCTCTTTCTTACTCGATTTCTCTCTCTCTCCTTCTCTTTCTCACACACTTCCCCAATTACACTCAGTCCCTCTCAGATTCCCTCTGTCTCTCATTCTCTTCCACTTATTTACTCTCACTCCCTTAATTCTCTCTCCCTCCTTTTCACTCCTATTTACTCTCTTACTCTCTCAGTTTCCCCCTCTCTCTCGATTACTTCTCCAAGCCACGTGCGGGTTTCCTTCACCTTTGACACTTGGAAGTTAGAGTGACGTAACTTCAAAGATAAGCTGTTGACTACTCTTTCTTATCATCATTTGCCGTAGGTCTGTTATTTTAAACGCTTTCGAACTGAGTATGTATGGCAAATTTCTCCATCAGTAATAGCTGTTCACATACGTAGTTTTAGCCGGGCGATTTTCTGTCTTCATTTTCACTTTTTTCAAGTTTCTTGTCTCTTGGTTTATACCTATATTTTATTACAATTATTTTATATTACATTTCATCAAATCATATTTAAGTATTTTATTGATTCAGTTTTGCTGTTGCTTTCATTCGCCTCCTGCTTTCTGGCCAGATTTGTAGTTCGTCTTGATTGTAACAACAGTTGTGGTTATCTTTGACGCCGATGCGCCACACCTGAGGCGTCGGAAAACAAGCGTCAGAGAAGCGTCGACGCCTTGGGTTGGGTCGCGAGAGGACATGTGTGCCGCGCCGCTGACCGGCGTTGAGCTTATGGCTAGTAATACACTTACACGCACCTACATACGCATACACTCCGACACACAAACCCCTATACACATAAATATACGCACACCCTCACATATACATCCGAAAACACAAACATACATTTATATACACTTAAACAGAGAAACACACATATATGAACACGCATACAGGTACATTCTCTCTCTCTCTCTCACTCTCTCTCTCTCTCTCACACACACACACACACATACACACACACACACACACACACACACACACACACACACACACACATATATATATATACATATATATATATATATATATATATATATATATATATATATATATATATATATATATATATATATATATATATATACACAATAGCGTACGCTTATAAACATATGCACCTATGAGCACATACATGCAAACACACGCACATATGCACACAAAGGGTACAGTGTACATCTTATCAGTGGTTCTGAGAAGAAAAAGTCCAAATAAGGAAATGTCATATAACTCTTTATCTTTATCACATTACTGAAATATGTAGGCTAGTTTTGTATGTATATCTTGTTATATTCTACATAAAGCATAAGATGTTACAATTTCAACTAGCGCAGTAGATATTCCAGTGTGTTAAACACATGATTTATAGCACTTCTTATATCGCTGTACAATATGACAGGCAGACTCCCTGCGGGGAGCATGGAGCAACACCTCCTCCCAGGAGCAGCCGCACTCCATCATTACTCTTCGGCAAAGGAGTCAAGGCATGTTGGCTGTCTGCCTTGAGTCCTAGGCTCGCCATCTACCCTACTCCTGTAGGACCCATCTCTCGGGCTCCTACACGCCGTCGGCCTTTTCTGCGAAGGAAGCTTATCGTTGCCTTATCATGGGTGGGCGTGTGTGTGATAAGGAAGAGGAGAGACAGGTTATAAGGGAATCATAGACAGAAAGATAATACAGGGTTTAAGAGAGAGAGGAGTGATAAAGAACAGGGGGAAAGAGAGAGGAAAGCGATTATCGCTCAGAGGGAGGAGAGATAGAGGAAGGAGAATAGAGGAAAGGAGAGAGGTATTGGAGGACGTGTGTGGGCGCGTGTGTGTTAATTCACATGGAGTTAAAAAGCAGTTGATAAGAAAGGGAGAAAGAAGGGCAAATGATAATGAAGGAGAGAAAGAAAGAGAGAAAGGGAAAGACGAGAGAGAGACAGGAGTTGGGGTGAGAGCGAGACAGAGACTGACAGAGGAAGACGGCGAGTGGCGCGGAGCTTCGACCTACCGATCCTTTGTGAAGGTCGCCGCCGCCCCTGTGGGCTGGGGATAGCTGGGCTCCCACTCCCTCGCTGCTGCCCACTGTGGGCTGGGGATAGCTGGGCTCCCACTCCCTCGCTGCTACCCCCTGTGGGCTGGGGATAGCTGGGCTCCCACTCCCTCGCCGCCGCCCCTGTGGGCTGGGGATAGCTGGGCTCCCACTCCCCTGCTGCTGCCCCCTGTGGGCTGGGGATAGCTGGGCTCCCACTTCCCCGCTGCTGCCCACTGTGGGCCAGGGATAGCTGGGCTCTCACTCCCCCGCTGCTGTCCACTGTGGGCCAGGGATAGCTGGGCTCCCACTCCCTCGCTGCTGCCCACTGTGGGCCGGGGATAGTTGGGCTCCTCTTCTTCCCTCTTCCCTTCCCTCCCTCCCCCTCTCTCTCTATCCATGATTCTCTCTTCGTCTCTTTCTCTCAGACAGCAGAGGGAGGAAAGGACCACCGAACGGACTGCTTAGAGCAACACCGACGCATCACACCTCAGGCGTCGGAAAACAAGCGTCAGATAAGCGGCGATGCCTTGGCTTGGCTCGCGAGAGGACTTGGGTGCCGTGGCAACTGACTGGCGTTGAGCTAAACATTTGGGTTTCTTTCTAATAATGAACTCTTGCATAAACAGACATACAGTCCATGTCTTCCTTTTCTTAATAATTCTCACCTCACTTTAAGAAATCGCACATACGTCTCTAACATTGTGTGTGTGTTTGTGTCTGGGTGTGTTTCTCTGTTGTGTGTCTGTCGGTATTGTAGGGGTATGTTTGTTTACGTTTGTATGTTCGCCTATTTTATTGTGTTTGTATATCGTCTGTGTAGGTGTAGGCCTATCTATTATCTATCCGGGACGGCGGCTGATCAGGAGATGAAACCTATCTCCCTCACTTTCTTTTACCTATTCCTTTTCTTCGTATCTCCCCTCTCACCCCACATTCTGTCTCTCTTTTACAATCCCTTTCTGTCTCTCTTTCTCCCCCTTTACCTTTGCATTCCTCCGCACTCCCTCCCTTGTTGACAGCCGAGATAAGGCAGCGCAACAGATACTTATGAAAAGTCTTCTCCTCCTGCTTACGCGTGCTGCTGTTCGCCCTTCGAACGCATCATTCACAAGCCCAGGAACGGAAACGCCCCGGCGATGTTTGGCATCAATCGACGCAAATGTACAGATGAAATGAGTGGGATGAAAGGTTGACTAGCTTTCTATCTTTATAGACTTGGTGTATATAAAGAGTAAGATTTTATTTCCAGAGGTTTATAATATACTAAGTTTATATACAGCTGAGGTCACTTTCTAAATATATATATATATATATATATATATATATATATATATATATATATATATATATATGTATATATATATATATATATATATATATATATATATATATATATGTGTGTATATATATATATATATATATATATATATATATATATATATATATATATATATATATATATATATGCATATACATGTATATGCATATAAATATATACATATGTATATATATATATACATGCGTATATATATACATATATGTATATATATATATTCCTATATGTATATACATATCCATATATGTATACATACACATATATGTATATATCTATATATGTGTATGTATATGTGTATATGTACACACATATATGTATATATATGTTTATATGTATATATCTATATATTTCTAAATATGTATTTACATATATATGTATATATGTATATATTTGTGCGTATATATATATACATATATGTATAAAAACAGATGTACATATGTATATGTATATATACATATATAGGTATATACATATGTATGTACATGTATATATACTTATGTATGTATATATATATATATATATATATATATATATATATATATATATATATATATGTATATATATATATATATAATATATATATATATATATATATATATATATATGTGCATATCCACGAGTTTATTCCCAATCAAAGTGGACCTCCAACGAGTTTATTCTCAGTCAAGGTCGACCTCCAACGAGGTAATTCCCAGTGAAGGTCGACCTCCAACGAGTTTATTCCCAGTCAAAGTCAACCTCCAACAACCTCCACTCAGGGTCACATTCAATGGGTTTATTCCCTATCAAGGTCGACCTCCAACGAGTTTATTCTCTGTCAAGGTCGACCTCCAATGAGTATATTCTCAGTCAAGGTCGACCTCTAAACAGTTTATTCCCAGTCAAGGTCGACGCCAACAAGTTTATTCCCAGTCAAGGTGAACCTCCAAAGACTTTATTGCCAGTACAACGAATTTATTCGCAGTCAAGGTCGACCACCAACGAATTTGTTCCCAGTCATGGTCGACCTCAAATGAGTTTAATCCCAGTCAAGGTCGACCTCCCAGTTTATTCTCAGTCAAGGTCTACCTCAAATGAGTTTATTCCCAGTCAATGTCGACCTCCAATGAGTTTATTCCCAGTTGAGGTCGACCTCCGAGTTTATTTCCAGTCAAGGTGGACCTCCAACGGTTTTATTCCCAGTCAAGGTCCACCTCCAACGAGTTTATTCTTAGTCAAGCTTAATGGAACTATAGTCAATCCACGTGGGTGAACAAACGACGGAAGATAATGAAAATAATTGATTTTCCCCGGCGGCAAAGGGTTAAGAGAGAGAGAGAGAGAGAGAGAGTGAGAGAGATTAAGAGAGAGAGAGAGAGAGTGAAAGAGATTAAGAGAGAGAGAGAGAGAGAGAGAGAGACAGTGAGAGAGAAAAAAGATAGTGAGAGAGATTAAGAGAGAGAGAGAGACGAATAGAGGAAGAGAGAGATTAAGAGAGACAGGGAGGGAGAGCAGAGAGAGAGTGAGAAAAATATGAGATTATGAAAGAGGGAGAGAGAGAGAGAGATTGGAAATATTTCAATACTGAAGATTTAACAGACGAAAGAATTTGAAATCTATCGGCCACCTCTGAATTATATTTGTCGTTATGCAAATTATTTTTTTGTCTTTTTTGGAAGTTTTGCATGTAGACTTGCGTTTCTGCATGGATGAAAACAAAAGACTTTTTAACAGCTTAATAATCATAACATCAATAATAATGACGATATTAATAGTATTAGAAAAACACGTTTTCCGGCCATTTCAAGGAATGGGAAATCACGTCACTAAGGCCTACTGATGGACTCCCTGCCGGCTGAGCACACGGGGAGCCGTCTGCATGGAACGAAATTCTTAAAAGTGGTGGTTGGGTTAACGTTAGAGATCATGACAGTTTGTGATCATAATATAAATAACTATAATAATAATATAAGAACCAATAGGAGCAATGATGATAATAGTTAAAATATAGTAATGATAATGATACCACCAGTAATGATAACACTAATTATAACAGTATATATGATAATATTGATAATGATGGCTGATAAGGATGATGATAATGATGATGATGATGATGATAATGATGATGATGATAGCAGTAGTATTAATAGTAATAATAATAAAAGGGATAATCATTATAATTATAATGATAACAATTAGTAACTTAATCGGGAAAACAATAATGATAGTTATTATCATAATCAGAATAGTGATAATGACAACGATAATTATAATACTAATAATGATATTCATAGCTATGATATTAATAATAACAATAAATATAATAATAGTGATTATTATACTAATATTGTTAATAATAACAAACAAATAATAATAACAATTATCACAATAATGATGATAATAAAATAATCTCAGCTACTATAATTAATAAAAAAATAATGATAATAAAATAAGAACTGCAACAAAAAGGAATATATTCATTATTATGATAATAATGTTAATATTCTCAGGTTAATGAGAATGGCAATAACAATAATGGTTATGTTATAATGAAATGAAACAAAATTCATTATAATCTACGGCAGAACGTAAATCTGTGATGGTTGGGTTAATGTTGGGGATCATGACAGTGCATGATCATGATATAGATAATGATAACAATAATATAAGAAACAATAAGAGCAACAATGATGATAATGATGATAATATCTAATATATTGTAATGATAATGATACCACTAGTAATAACACTAATAATAACAACAATAATAATAATAATAATAATAATAATAATAATAATAATAATAATAATAATAACAATAAAAACTATAATAATAATAATGATGATGATACCAATAATAATAATAGTAATCTTAGTAGTAGAAGTAATAATAATAATGATACTGATGATGATGATAATGATGATGGTGATGATGATGATAGTAGTAGTATTAATAGTAATAATAAAAGTGATAATGATAATAATTATAATGATAACAATTAGTAACTTTACCGGTAAAACAATAATGACAATGGTAATAATGATAATTATAGTAATAATATTAATAATAACAATAAATATAATGAGAATGATAATTATACTAACAGAGATGATAATAAAAGATAATAACAAATATCATGATAAAAATGGTAATAATTGATAATAATAATAATAATAATCTTGTAAAAATGATGATAATAAAAATACCACAACTACTATGACTAATAATAATAATATAACAATAACTGCAGCAAAAGTGAATATAATAAATATTATTATGATGTTAATGATATTTAAAGGTTCAGGAGAATAACAATAACATTTAAATTTATACATACTTATATTGCAGCTAGCCACGTGGGAGCTATTTATACATATTTATACATGTATGTGTGTGTGTCCACAGATGCTGTAGCTTTGCTGGATTAGATGATAATGTGGACAGAATTAAGAAATAAAAAATCTGTGATAATGTACATAGAAATAAGAAATAACTAGTGTTATTGCCGGGGCAGGAAACGCTTTCATTCATACTCCGCGAGTCGGCGACACAGGGCTTGGGGAGGAGGGGACGCTGCCCCGTGCGAGGAGCATGCGTGTCACGAGCCCCGGCCCAGCCCTTCTCTCATCTCCTTGGCGCACTTTTCTTTAAAAGGGATACATATATATTAAAAACAAGGATTACTTGGAATAGATAAAGATATTAAAGGGGGTCCTCCAATGTGCAAAGGAATCACTGGTGCAAGGTGTACTATTGTCTACTCGGAGCAGCGGCTGATAAGAAGTTAAAGTCTTTTATCTCTCATCCCTCCCCCCCTCTCTCTCCATATTTCCCATTTCTCTCTCGTCTCTCTCGCCCCTCCC
>NW_025918075.1:32500-34295 GCF_019202785.1 Penaeus chinensis | reverse complement strand
ATGATGTATTATAATTGTTTCTTCCTACCGTTTTTATTTCATTTATGCTTTCTTTATTTGTCTTATTCTTACGCCACTATGCTGAGAATCCATATGTCAATGGTTCAAATAAAAAGATGTCTGTTCATTTTTTCTTTCTTTCTTCTCATCATTCTAAAATTGGTAACATGGAGAACCAAGGAGTGTTAAGCCTATATGTAAAATACTTTTGGCATATAGTTTTGTGCTAGGACTGTATGAATCTATCATTTTACACTTTTACTGTATGAATAATGTAAAAAAAATTAATACATTTGTATGAGAATATGTTGTATGTATATACATAATTGCTCTACAACATATAATACATATAATACACTATATATATACAAATAATAAAAATACATATAAATATATATTATATATATCATATTATCTGTTATATATATAAATAAATACATTTATAAAACACATACAAAGAACACACACACACATTCAAATATATATACTATATATATATATATTATGTGTGTGATGTGTGTGTGTGTATATACACAGATATAAGCATATATATGAAACTTATATGTGCCGCACATGAATATATAAATCTTATTTACCATTAATTATATACAAAAATTATATACATAACACACTCTCAAAGTGTTTATATATATAATATATATATATATTCATTTAGATATATGTTTATATGCTTATATATTTACATAACATAAATACATATACATAAACATATGTATATATTTACCAAATAAAGATATATACACATGTTTATTACATGTATTTAAATCTTCCACTATCTATCTCTCTCTCTCTTATTTATTATTATCAATATACATATTATATACTATATGTTTCATATATATATACTCATTACATTATATATATACACTTAATTAATGTTTTATTATACATGTATATATACGTATTATACATATTCACACACCACACACACATTATATATATTCTATATCGGGTGTGGTGTGTTTTGTGTGTGTGTTTGTGTTGTGTGTGTCTGTGTGTGTGTGTGTGGTGTGTGTGTGTGTGTGTGTGTGTGTGGTGTGTGACTGTGTGTGTGTCTATGTTATTATATGGGTGTGTGTGTGTGTGCGTGTGCGTGCGCATGTGTGTGCCGTGTGTGTGGTTGTTGTTTGTGAGTGTGTGTTGTGTGTGTGTGTGGTTTGTGGTGTTGTGTGTGTGTGTGTGTGTGTTCGTGTGTGTGTGTGTGTCGTGAGTGTGTGTGTGTGTGTGTGTGTATATATATGTGTGTTATATGGTGGTGTATATACTTATTTATCGCATATTTATACTATATACATATACAATATTCATTGTATATATATAAACATATATACTATACTTTTTATATACACACACTTATAACAACACACCCATATATATACACATACATATAACATATATCTGTGTATGTGTATATGTTATATATATAATAAATGATACATTTATGTTTATGTTTGTGTGTATATAATATTATACAATATATACAAATATATAAATACATATATATATATATATTTATTATATATATAGATATGTACACATATTTCAATTTATAAATATAATTATATATCTTCCTTTTATATATTATATATATATATATGTACACATATTTCAATATATAAATATAATTTATATATCTTCCCTTTTATATATTATAATTATATATATTTTTTATATATAAACACACACACAAATGAAGAGATACATGACAACACACACACACATATATAGGCTTTAAATATAAGCGTGCCCCCCCCCCCCAACACACACACACACG
>NW_025918075.1:0-27500 GCF_019202785.1 Penaeus chinensis | reverse complement strand
CTGGGGAAGGGAAATTTTGTAGGTTTTGTTGGGGTTTCCCAAAGGGGGCACTAAAGCTAAACATTCAGACCCAAAGGATTTTTTATTAAAAAAAAATACAAAAGGCTGGCTCATTACAGTTCAGAGCCCCTGGTGATATCATTACATTGCACACTGAACTTGGTTTGAAAAATAAAAAACTTAAAAAAGCAATCCATGGGGATATTTCGAAAGCATTACGAACCTGAAAAAGGGAAAAACGACTCAATTTTAGGGGGGTTTTAAAACGTGGTAAAGCACAGGCAAGAAGTGGAGGTGGGTGTATGAAAAATTTTGGTGGTTGTGGTGGATTGTGGTGGTATGGTTCGGGAGTGGAGTTTCGTTTGGTCCTTTTTTTGTGGAAAAATGGAACTTTCGTCACGGTCAGACCCACAGAACCAAAAAGAACACCCACATATCTCGAGAGGGAAAACGGTTATGTAGTATTACTTCATAACCCGGGGAAACTATTTTAACGTTGTTGCATTATCGAATAAATTAGAAGTTTTTCTCCTCTTTATTTAAGGGAATTAACCACATTTACTACCCCTTTCTGCTAAACGTTTAACTAACGAAGCTAAAAAAGCTGTGAGCAATTATATGTATAGGATTTAGTGCTATGTTGGGGAATTCTTTTTAAAATTGAAATATGTTCAGTTTCTTAATCATTGCATTTGTGCATAGGGAAAAAAAATTATTTCAAAAAAGGCAATATGAAAAAAATTTTCTTTTTTTCGAGCCATTTCGATTATGCATTGTTTCACCCTTTAGCAACCACATTCTTCAAAATTATCAGGAAAAATCTCGGACCATATATAATTGGTAGGTATGGAGCTCCCATTTCACCCTTGTATAAACCTTAAACGTAAATTTAATTGTTCTGGCTAGGGCCTAAAAAAAACCAATAATTCCTTTTAACAACAAAAAAAGCCCCCTGTCATACCAAACAAAAAAAAACGGCGGAGCTCCATATTTCCGTTCCCCCCAGTAAGAAAATGGACACAAATGATTTGGGGCTTGTCCAAACCCCTAAGAGCTTATGCGAACAGTTTTTTTATGTAAAAATTCACAAAATTTGAATATAAAAAAGCATACAAACATCCTAAACGTAGGTATATATACCACATGATTTATTATAATATTTATATATTTTTTTTATATTTATACCATACACACATTTTTATAATTATATATATATTTATATATATGATGGGTATACTGGTGTGTGTTTGTGTTTATATGTTTAATACTAAATATTAGGTTGTTTGTGTGTTGTTTTGTGGTGTGTGTGTGTGTGTGTTTGTGTGTGTGTGTTTGTGTTTTTGTGTGTTTGTGTGTGTGTGGTTTTTTGTGTGTGTGGTATGTGTGTGTGTGGTGTGCACGTGTGTGCTTTTTGTGTGTGAGTGTGTGTGTGGTGTGTTGTGTGTGTGTGTTTTGTGTGGTGTGTGTGTACATGCATGCCTGTGTAGTGTTCATAATAGTTATAACCATTTATATATATATTTGGGTGTGGGGTTGGGAAAACTGTGTGTATATATTAATGACAATGTTGTGTAAATGTATAAACGTATATTGTTGATATGGATAATAGATATATAAACCTATGAAAAAATATACATATAACTATAGAAATATATGTTATATTGAATTTCTTTTTTAATATACAATGTTTGATATATATATATATATATTTTTATATTATAAATTTTATATATGCTAGTATGTTGTGAATACGTTTCGATTATAATTAGGACTTACTGAAGAAGACAATTTTATGCTTATTATATTAAAATTTTTTATTTATACTTTTAATAGTATTCTTTATTTTTTACCCTTTTATTTTAGATTTTTAATTTTCATATACCCACAGTAAAATTTTGTGATACAACCAAGGATTTAACAGAAATGTGTAACCTTGTTCTGTACATAAAAAATAATAACGGTTAAATAATAACTATACATTTGTTACGTGACATAAAAACAATCTTCAGTATTTACTCATAAAGCAGGTACCTTTTTATTTTTATTATATATATATATATTTTTATTATATAATATTTATATTTATACATAATGATATATTGATATATATTGTATATATATGTTTTTTTGTTTTTAAAAAATAATATTATAAAAATATATAATTATATAAAATATAAATATATATAAGTATATATAAGTATATTTTTAGTAATATAAAATTATATTTTTATATAAAATTTTATATAGAATTTATATTAAAAATATATTATTAATATAATGAAATATTATAAAAAAAATTAAAAATTTTTAATATTATTTAATATATTATAATATTATATTCTATATAATTATTATATATAATTAAAATATTATATATAATATATATAATTTTATATAAATGTTATAGATATTAAAATATATATAAAGCAATATATATATAGCATATATAAATTATATATTATATATAAATATATATATATATGTATAAAAACCATAATATAATATATATTTTATAAAAAATATATATATATATATAATATATATAATATTATAATTATATAATAATATAATATATATATAATATATAGAAAAATTATAACATTATATATAAAATATTATAAAATTTGTATATACAATGTATTAAAAATATATTATACAATATGGTCAGGGTATTTTACAATTAAAATATAATTATATAATATATATATATATTATATAGAATTTACATAATTATATTTTAAAATATATAATATATATATAATAATATTGATATATAATATATTTTTTTTATTTTATATTAGTATATATAACATATTTATATGTATATAATCATTAATACAAATATATATATATAAAATTATATAAAAAATATAATATATAACAAAAAAATTTTTAAAATTAAAATTTTAAATATATTATAGTTATAATATTTATAAAAAATATATTTAATCTTGTTTATTTATTATATATTATATATATATTATATATATTTATATTATATATTTTATTTTAAAATTTTATTTATATTATAAAATATTTAAAAATTTATTTTATATTATATATTTTTTAATATATTATATATATTATTACATTTTAATATATATTTACATCTTATTTTATATATTTTTTATTAATTTTTATTCTTTATATATTTTATATATTTAAAATTTATTTATATATATATATTATATATTTATATATTATTATATATTAATATTAAATTTTAATTATTATATGTTTATTTATTTGTTTATATTATTTATATATTATTATATTTTTTAATATGTTTTTATATATTTATTATTTTAATTTATAATATTATTATATATATAATTTATATATTATATATTATTATATATTTATTGTATATATATATTATAATATTATTATATATTATATTATCAGATATAGTTTTTATTTTTAAAATATTTATCATTTTACTAAAATATAGTTTTATAATATATATATTGCATATATATTATTTAACGTTTATTATATTATATATATATTTCATATTTATATTATGTTTATAATTTTCATTTTAATATTTATATATTTTTTTTTTTTATATTTTTTTAATTTATATCTTATAAATACATATATTATTTTATATATATTTTATTTATTATATATATCATATATATTATATATATAGATTATATTTATTATACACTTTTTTCAATTTAAAAAAATTTATATATAATTTATTATAATATATATTTTATATATAATTATTTTATATATAATTATATATTTTTTTTTCCCATATATATATATATATTTTATTATTTATTTTAAATTTATTATTATACATTATTACAATATATTATATGTATATAATATATATTTTATTATATTTATATTATATTTATATGTATATATATTTTACATATTTATAAAATTTTTACGTTTATTTTTTTATTGTATTTTATTTTTATAAATTTAATATATATATATTTGATTTTATCATCTATATATATATTTTATTTTAATATATTATATATTTTCAAATATATCAAAATTATATTTTATATATATTATA
This sequence comes from Penaeus chinensis, assembly GCF_019202785.1. Classification (NCBI taxonomy): domain Eukaryota; kingdom Metazoa; phylum Arthropoda; class Malacostraca; order Decapoda; family Penaeidae; genus Penaeus; species Penaeus chinensis. The sequence continues at coordinate 23,458 of NW_025918075.1, read as the reverse complement.
TTTTATATTATATTATTTTATTTTATTATTTATTATATTTATTATTTTCATATATTTTAATATATATTATATTATAAACAATATATTATAGAATTATATATAATAAATAATATATTATATATAATATATTTTATAGAGAATATATTATATATAATTTATATAAATTTTTATTATATTTATAACATATAATTTATATATATATTTATATATAATTTTTTTAATATTTTATTTAATGTATATAATTTATATATTAATAATTATTATATTTGTTTATTATTGTTATATATTATTATTTATATATTCATATATTTTATTTCTTTTTTTGTATATGGGTTTTTAATATATATTTATATATTATAAATTTTATTATTCTATTATATTTATATATTAGATATATACAATTTATATATATATAAGTATATTTATTAATATATATTAATTATATTTTATTGTATAATATATATATTTTTTAAAATTTTATACAATATATAAATATATATAAATTATATTTTAAATTTATATTTTTTAAAAAAATTTGGGAATTATATATAATTTTATTTTTAAATTATTTTATATATAAGAATATATTAACAAAATTTTATTATATTTATTATTTTATATATATTATATACATTAATAAAATTTTATTATATATTTTATTAAAAATTTTTATTTATTTTTTTATTAATTATCTTATATATTATTATATATAAATATTTTATTTTATTTATATATATTTATATATATTATATTTTTATATTATTATCTATATATTTCATATATATATTATATATTTTTAATTTATATATTTAATATATTTTATATATATTTTATATAATTATATATATTATATATTTCACATTATTATATATAACATTATTTTTATATATTATTTATATTATATTTTTATTATATATTATATATATATAAAATTTATATATTTTTATATATTTTTAAATATTTACATATATATATATATTTACATATATATATTTATTCCATATATTTTACTAATGTTACATTATATAAGATATATATATTTATTTATATTATATATTATATATATATATCATATATATAACATATTATTATTTTTATATTTATATTTATATTATATATTTATATTTATTATTTATGTTAAAATTATTTATATATTTCATTTTATATTATATATATATATTTTATATATTATATATATATATTTAATTATTATATATTATATATATATTTTTATTTTATATTATATTAATTTTTAACATATATATTTATTATATTTATATATATATTTTTATTATTTTTATATATTTTTTTATTTTATATATATTATATTATTATTTATATTATTTTTTTTATATATATATCCATATGTTTTCACATATATATCCCATATTATAGATATTTTATTACATTTATTAGATATATATTACATTTCTTTTAAATATATATCATATATATATTCATATTATCTTTGTACCCCTTATAAAATCTATATCTATATATCATTTTTTCATATTTATATAATTATAATATATCTATATTAAAATTATTATTATATATATCTTTTTATCTATATATCGTATATCTATCAATTTGAATATATATATATTAATTATTATCATATAAATTTGTATATAATATACTTATTTATATATATTTATATATTATACTTATTATTACATAATCATTTTTTATATTATATATATTATATATATATTATTCTATATATCTTATATATATCAACATTTATTTTATGTATAATTTTTATTTTATTTTATATATATTTTATAATTTATTATAATACATAAAAATTTTATTTTTAATAGTATATATATATATAATATATATAATTATATAATATAATATTATATATAATTATATTTAATTTATATAATATATATAATATATTATTTTATAATATATATAATAATTACAAGAATAAAATTTATTATATATTAAATATTTTCAATATATAAATGTTGATGTGGTGTGTGTGTGTGTGTGTTGTGTGTGTGTGTGTGTGTGTGTTGTGTGTGTGTGTGTGTGTGTGTGGGCGGGAGGGAAGATTGTTACTTTACAAATACATATATATGTACATGTATGTATAAAATATATATTATATATTTTTATTATATATATTTACAACGACCACACATGGATGTAATATACATTTATATTCTTTATTGTATATTCATATATATTTTTTTGGGTATATATATAATGATAAATAGATGGAGATAGATATGGACTTTGGTGGATATACACAAAATCTATCATTCGCCATCTTTCTGCTTTTCCTGTCTTCCTTTTCTCTTTTCACCATAGTATTAGTCGTTTGTGGTTGTGTGTTTTGTGTGTGGTGTGTGTGTGTGTGTGTGTGTGTGTTTGTGTGTGGTTGTGTGTGTGTTGTGTGTGTGGCGACACCCAAAACTTATTATGCAATTATTTTGGGCGTGCCTCTTCCTGGCTCCAGATGATCGGAAAAGTAAACCCAGATTTTTCATCCAGACTTGAGCCATCCTTCCGGCCCTTTCCTTCCGTCCGCTGCTAGTATGGCTTTTTTTAGATGCTTCCGGTATTCAAAACCCTCTTCAGATGGGTGGCATTTTGCATTGTTCTTTGCCTGCTTCATAAGTATATGTTTGTAACTTTGGCCCCTCTAAATTTTATTCATTTAGACCCCGGAGTAAATCTTTTCCGTCGTTGTTTCTTCGATTTTTTTTTTTTTTTTTTTTTTTTTTGAAAAAGGGTAGAAAAAATAATTACTGTTCCTGGGTTTAGGCACAAATGTCCCGGGGATGTTTTAAATTCCGACTTTAAAACCCCTGCCCCAAACGAAATGAATATTTCTAGGCTTCGTCCCCAAGAGGGGCATTGAATAAAGTTTGTTTTGCCGTATACAGATGATCACCCATGCATTCCATTTTTTTTAGGGCCCCGAATAATGTATTTTTCCCTCGGTGTTTCCGATGCTTTACGGAAACGCGCTGAAAAGAAACAACGACGCCTTTTGGATGTTCCTTTGGAATTCTTCAGCTTGTGTCATGTCGGAGATCATTTTCATTAACAGATGTCTCATTCGATTCGATTCCTGCTCCCAATCCAACGAGAAAAAATGGAAAAAAAAAAAAGAAATCGTTGACGTGCTAAGTCGAGGGTCCCGGCATAAATCACGGCTTCTATATTTAAATCCCGACATCTTTTGCGTCGTCTGTTCCCTGGAACCATCTCGAACCATTAATCAAGATGGGAAGTTCTCATCTTACGCTGCTTTTTTTTTTTCCCCCTTTTTTGGGGGCCCTTGGCTTTTGTTTGGGACACAATAGGGGGTTTTGCCCGGTTTGCCAATGTCATGGGGTGGTTACGTTGTTTATATAGCAGTATGCATGGTTATCGCCCTGTTTTGGCGAGGTTACTTTGCTTTTTACCGGATTTCGCAAAAAAAATGGATTTTGGGTCGTCGGAAAATGATATAAGTCTGTGAAACCGCGGGGTAGGAAGCAAAAATTCACAAATACCATTACTATATTCTTTATTTTCTTCCTTGGGCTTTCTCTCTCTCTCTCTCTCTCTCTCTCTCTCTCTCTCTCTCTCTTCTCTCTCTCTCTCTCTCTTCTCACTATAATATTTTTAATATATTTTATAATTTATATGTACTTTTCATCGTACATACATCACGAACGCAACGTGTACAAAGACACACACACATTTATAATTATAATATGTATATTTTACAGAATTGTATAATTATTGTGTATTATGTATTTTTTGATTGTGTTTATATGTATAATTTATTGTTATATGTGTTTTTTATACACACCAAAACACACCCACACAAACCCATAACCCCCACACACCAAAATTCTGCTTAAAGTTGGTCGGTTTGTTCGTTCGTTTAAAATCATATTCCATGTGAAAGCGGATTTGGGAAGTGCTTATTTGATTTTGATGGGTGAAAATTTGGTTTACTTAGTTTAAAGAATCACAAAAAACCCCACTCACTCATTCACACCCCACACACGCCCGCATTAAGGATATATATTAGAAAGAATCTCACACACACGCAGACACTTAAGCAAAATATTACATTCTATTAGAATTCTATTTGAATTCTATTTTAAACATACTGACACTACTTTAATAATTAATATTACTTTTAATATCATTATTACTATTCAAGGCAAGTACACTGTAATGAAATATTTTGAGAGTCATTTACAAAATTATCCGTGAGGAGAGGATATTAAGGAAGGTACGATGGAGAGGAGAAAAGTGGAGAGAGAAAAAAGAAGGGTAAAGAGGCCTTAAAGAGGAAACGGGAGAGGGAGGCCTTAGAGAAAAAAGAGAGGGGGAAAGGGGAAAGGGAGGGGGGGAACATAAAGAGGAAATGGGAAAGAAAGAAGGGGGTGGGTAAGGAAGGGGTGATGGAACGAAGGTGGGGAAGATTAAAGAGGAAGAAGAGAAAAGTGGGAGGTTTTTAGAGGATGGGGAGGAGTTCATTCAAGGAAGATTTGAGAGCAAAAGGGGGTCGGAGAACGGGAAAAGCAGAGAGACAAAGAAAAGGAAAGGAAAAAGGAAAAATGTGGCGAGACGTTGGGGAGGTGGTTTAGCTTCCATTATATATATATTATATATTTATATTATATATATATATATAATAATGTTATACATATATAACATTTAATACACACACATATACTCCATATATAATTCACATATATTTTTTCGCATTTTATAGTATATGTGTGCTATATGATACCAATATATATTAAAAAATTAATATTTTTACATATTTTACATACATATAGCAATATCATATAACATATATCATATATATAATACACCATATATTGCAATATAATGACAAAATAACATTATGTAAAAAACATTCTATATGTTAAATTATATACATGCTTTATTGTTATAACTAAGAATAACACTATATATTTATTTTATAATTCATAATTTTAATTTAAATATACCAAACTGATGTACATATATTATATATTTTTTATAGACAACATTATTCTATAATGTTTAATATACATGTGCATATTTCCTTAAAATTTTTTTTACCATACATACACACACACAAGGGTTTTGAGTGTGGGTGTGTGTATGCGTAATGTTTCGTGTGTACCGTATGTGTTTGGTATTTCTGATATTAGAATCGCCGGAACGTTATTCGAGGGGGTTTACCTCACGCGCTTTATTTTTACAGCAAAACCAAAAACGCAAGCAGTTACGCGACTGAGAAAGGCTAATTTGCAGGCTAAGAAAATTGAACAGAGGTTAATGTCCCCGATTATAAAAAATCTTCTTTAGGTACGATGGCTTGGTGATAATTCGGAACCAATAGATGGTGATTTTTGATTATAAATCAGTGTTTGGAAGGGGGAAAAGATCACTCTGGTACTGTTTTTTGTCGAATTTCTTTATCCTGCCGCCCCCAGTTTTAATTTTTTTGATTTTAAAATTAGTGAGTGATACACATACTAATCGTAGTTGATTTCAAAGAATTTTGTAAAAATACAATGATTAATACGTCGTACGTGTGTTGTGTGTGTGTGTGTGTGTGGTGTGTGTGTGTGTGTGTTTTTGTTGTGTGTGTCGTGCCTAATCAATGAAAACAAAACAAATTACATTAAACCACACATGTGCGGTACATATATATATTATTTTTATATATTTATTAATTTTTAATATTTATATGTATTTGTGTGTAGGACGGTACTAAGTAAACATGTAAAGGTATCTCATTATATTAACATGTTGCTAGTTTCGACACTTCATCGGAAAAAATACAAATATACATATATGTATATATACATATCCATACACGTGTGGCATGTGTATATATTTAAATATACTTATATAAGCACACGTATGTGTGTTTATATACATTTTATATATAACATATATACATTTATATACATATACATATATATGCATATGTATATGTATTTTATACCTCACTATATTTTATATGAATGATACATGTATTTACATATATTTATATATATACACTATACATAAAACATACATCATATAATATATATACGATACAATAACATACACAATATATAATATATGTATATGATATATATTGCTATATTTACTATACATATATAACATTGTATACATAAATATTAATAATATATATTTTACATGTGTTTACTTATATATAACATATACATAAACCCTCATATTTCATATACATATATATACGTATTTCAGTAATATACACAATATATAATTATATGTATATGATATATATGAAGATACCCCACTAACATATATTATTACAGATATATACATTTGGTATACATATTTTTACATATCTATAGCATACATTTACATATGTTTACATATTATATACATATGAATTAACATATATATAATTATGTATACATCATATACATATGTATACATAAAAATACTACATTATACACATGTATAAAATACATATTACACATGTAAACATACATAACACATGTATACATACATATACCACATGTATACATTACATATACACATGTATACATACATATACAAATGCTATACATACATATTACACATGTATAATACACATAATGTATTACATACAACATCCACATGTATTACATTCAAATACAGCATCTATACATAATATACACATGCCATACATACTTCTTACACATGTATACATACATATACACATGTATTACATACAATATACACATGTATACATAAATATACACATGTTATACAACAATACACATGTATACATACATATACAAATGTATATCATAATATACATACATATTCATATGTTACAGTTCATATATATGTATCTCATTTACATATATATAAATACTATACTTATGTATAAACATTTATAATATAAATACATATATATGTATATACATTGATATATACATATATATTGTACTATACATTTTAAATTTACATTTATATGTCTATACATTATAAATACCATATATATGTATCTACATATATATACATATAAATACTATATATGGTATAATACATACATATGTATCTTACTATATATTGTATTTATAATTATATATGTATAGACATTATATATACATAGTTATACATAAAAATATGATTTACAATAAATTATTTATTTTTACATATATATGTGATATACCTATATATTAACATATTTGGTATATACATTTTAAAATATATACATAATACATATATATAACCTTTACATGTATATATGTAGGTAACATCTATAAATTATAAATGTTTAGATATGTATATACAATATATGTATTTTTGTTATATGTATATACATATATATGTATTTTATATGTATATATGTATTTACTTATATATTGTAGGTACATACATATATTGTATATATATTACTGTATGTACATATATACATATAATACATATATCTGTATACAAATCTAATATTAAAATACATATATATGTATAACATATATTACATATAAATATCATAGTATATGTATAACATATTTACATATAAATACATATATATGTATATAACATCTATATAAACATTTATATGTATATATGTCCATAATAAATATACATGTAAATGTATATATATGTATATATGTATATATGTATATATGTAATACTATATATTGTATATATATATATTGGTATATATGTATTATACAGATATATGTATTTCTATGTATATATGTATATACATTTATATGTATTTCTATGTATATATGTATATAAACATATATATGTATTTATTGTATATATGTATATACATAGTATATAAGTAAAAAATTTACATATTATGTATAGTTACTATATACAAATAAATAACATCATATATGATATACATATAAATACATACTATATGTATATAATTATATATACATTTATATGTAATATATGTACTATATGTATATACATAATCTTTGTATTTATTGTATATATGTTATATTATATGTATTTATATGTATATATGAATCTACAATATATGTATTTTCTATGTATATCTGTATAAAACCCAAGATAATATCTATGTATATACATATATGTAGACTTACATATATATTGTTATAATCTTTGTCATCTACATATATACATATTTATACATATTTATACAATATATAGGTATGTATATATATATATATATATTATATATATATATATATCTGTCCATCTGGTTGTGTCTCTGCGAGACAATCCTGGGTGGAGGAGGCGCGTGGGACAACCCGAGTCATGGCTTGGGCAGCTTCGACCAGACTGTCGCGAGGAGTTAGAGAATGGGCCGAGGGCCTGCCTGGTGATCGCCATGAGGGACACGCGTGGCTGGAAGCGAAGGGTGGATGCGTCATGCGCCCCCGTCGGCGTTAGCGCCTCGATGATGTGGTGATGTGTGTGTGTGTGTCATATATATATTTTATATATATATAATATATATATATATATGCTTAAATATAAATATTATCGTATTTATTTATCACTACATATGCATGTGAATATATACACATGCATATGTGTATATATGGTATAAATATTATAAATATATGTATTTTTAATGTAATTATAATTATCATGACATAGTCATCGCTTCCATATCATCACTAATCAGCAAATATGCATTTAAAAATAATCTGAACTTCATGGTATCGTTACACAGTTTGTAATGTCATACTATATTTGTGATTCCAATATACTCTTACTCCACTTATAGAAGGTTTCAGTCAGGATGCTCCCTTTCTAATTTTGCCTTCAACCTCCTTTTCTTCCCCTGTCCCTCCCTACAGCCCACTTCAATCCCTCTCCCTCTATTTTCTTCCTCTCCCATCCCTCCTTTCTCTCCCTTTCTCGCTGGCACCACTCTGCTGCATTTAATCAAGGTAGCAAACAGCAAACCACAGGTCCCCATTTACGAGATTTGATCCATCTAATGTTCAATCCGCCCCCATTCAGAAACAGTCGTGCATTAAAAACATTTTTTGTGGATTTTTTGCTGGTGATCATCTCAGTTTTGTTTTTATTGTTGTTTAATTGTTTGCTTATACTGTCATTGTCATTAATATCATTGATATATTTCTTAACAACAATATGATTAATTTCTAATTTCTGAGTCTCCTGTAACTAAATTACCTAATATGGAACGGGACCACTGTCAATACAATTCCTTATATAAATGTTACAGCTCAGTCTAATATATGTACTTAGTTGTTTATTCGTTTAACAGTTTTATTCTTACATCCCTTAATATAACAGAAAAAAATCTCAGTTGTAGGTATTTGTTAAGAATGATAAATCGAGCCTGAAATCTCATCAGCCGATCAAATACTCTGTACTTGTATTCTGGACTCGTGTTTAATTCCCTAATCCACGAGGTAGCTATTTCGACCTCAGTCTATAAACGGATTGTTTTTACTCGATGCGCCTGGATACATGCAGCGTTAACTCGAGTCTTGACTTTTATTTCCGAGCTTACGTTTCATGAAATTTTTGGCTTTATTTTTACTGGTTTTTTCCCTTTCATGACGTAAAATAAGTCACTTCAGAAAGAGATGGAAAAATACGAGGTAAATTGTAATTTATAATGAAATGCTTGATAAAAATGCACACATATTCCTTTACATATACAAGTACATACGTTTATGTATGTGGATGTGTATATATATAATATATATATATATGTTATATACATATATTTTATGCAAACATATATACATATGTACACAAATACATATAAACATATACAAGTATAATATTATTATTATATTTATATATATATACTTATGTATACAAACAAATATATATTATTTATATATAGCATCTATATACATGTATTACTGTACATATATGTATATACATAGGTATTATACATTAATATATTATATATACATGTATATGAATATTCATTTAATATATATATATTTTTTTATAATATATAAATATGAAAACTGTTTATTTGCGTTTTAATAATTGTAAGTAAAGCTAAGTGACAGCTGTATGATGCTTTTGGCCCGAATCTTTTGCATACATACAAACTGTGTTCCATCGTAACCCCCCTCCCCCCCCTCCCCCTCCCCCCCACTCCCCCCCCCCCCCCCCCCCAAATATAAAATTAAAGAGTTTCTCGTAACCAGAACCTCAATAGTAATTATGAATCTAAAAAAGTAAATGAAAGACAACGAAAGTTTTACATAAACGTTTCCTAGAAACGTTAACATCTGATTGATCTGATCGAGAAGTTTCAGAAAGTGTATTAGAGAAAATAAGATTGGATATGGCTAAATATAAGAGGATCGGAAACAATAAATACAGTAATAAAAGTGGCCATAATCAAGTCCGGCGATCCGTTCGCAAAAGTCCCTTTTAACCGTTCGAAGAATCGTTTCTCTCAAGACTTCCATTAAATTAAGCAAAGTATATGGGATCTTAACTATCGTTAGGAATCAAACTCAGGCAAGTACGAAAAACTTGGCATTCTCTGCCACGTTTGTTCGCGGATATTTCTGGGCATTATATATTGTTTGTCGAAGGTTTGAAATAATTTAAGGAAATGCTTTTCCATTTGTAAGTACGTCGAATAAAATCAGGTGAATTGAGAATGCGTTTTTTGCACTTATTCTGATTTTTAAGCTAGTATTTTCATTCAAATGGACATACGCTACTTACGCAGAGTTTACTTTAAAAAACTTTTGTTTTTTCTTAACATTCCATCGGGTGGTTTTCATGTCACTAGATTACAAATATAACAGTCATATGTACAATCGTATACAAGATACGTGTTCGTGCGTGTGCGTGTGCGATTGAGTGTGTATGTGTATGTGTGTGTGTGTGTGTGTGTGTGTGTGTGTGTCAGTGCGGTGTGCGTGTGCCGTGTGCGTGTGCGTGTGCGTGTGCGTGTGTTTGTGTGTGGGGTGTGGTTGTTTTAATCTAATTATACTTTTACGTGTATTTATGCACATTAATAATTTATAATTTATATATGCATACATAAGTGTATATGTGTTGTGTTGTGTGTTGTGTGTGTGTGTGTGTGTGTGTGTGTACACGTAATATATATACAAAATATTTATATAGATAAATATATATGTATGTGTATTATATTATTATATGTATATATATGTATTTATATCTAAGTAATATTTATGTATGCAATATGTATACGTTTTTACATATAAAAACATATTAGACTAGATAGATAGATAGTAGATACGTACATTATATTAATTCATAAATATATTACATACATAAATACCTATACATACTACATCAATCGTATATATACTATTTTTATTATACATTTACAATAAAATATATATTCATATACATATATACATAATATACCTATTACATACATCATACATATATACCTATACATACATCCATACATATATATATACAGAAATACTTATATATATACATGTAGTTTTATACTACATAAATACTTACACATTACATATATATATACATATATTATATATATATATATATCTATATATATATTATTCCGTATATATATGTAATGTGTATGTTTTATGTATGTTCTATATACATGTAGGATATATAAGTATTTCTGTTAGTATATATGTATGGTATGTATGTATAGGTATTTTTGTTATGGATGTATGTATAGGTATTTATGTATATGTATATGTTTATAATATGTTGTGTTAATGTATATATATGAATAGGTATATATACGTTTGTATGTAATGTATGTATAGGTATTTGTGTATGGATATATATGTATGAATATTATATGTACGTATCTATCTATCTATCTATCTATTCCTTATATATGTTTTTATATGTAAAAAACGTATACATATGCTTACATATTTATATGTATCTTAGATATAAATAATATATATACATATATTAATATATATACACATACTTATATATTTATATATATAAATATTTGTATTATATATACAGTGTTCACAACACACACACACACACACACACACACACACAACATATACAATTATGTTTGGCATAATTATATTATTTATAAATAATTTAATGTGTATATTATACACGTATAAGTAGATAGATTAAAACAACCACACCCCACACACAAACACACGCAACACGCACAAACGCACAGCACACGCTCACGCACAGCGCACACCACACACACACACCCACACACACACACACACACATACACCATACACACTCAAATCGCACTCGCACACCCTCGAAACGTATACGTGTATACGGATTGTTCATATGACGTTTATATTTGTATCTAGTGACTGAACCACCCGTATGGAATGTTAAGAAACAAAAGTTTTTTAAAGTAATACTCTCGTAAAGTAGGTTATGTCATTTAATGAATAATACTAGCTTAAAAATAAGAATAAGTGCATATAAACGCGATTATTCAATTCACCTGTTTATTTCGACGTTCTTACATGGAAAGCTATTTCTTTAAAAATTATTTTCAACCTTCGACAAACAATATATAAATGCTCCAAGAAATATCGCAATACAAACGTGGCAGAGAATGCAAGGTTTTCGTAACTGGCCTGAGTTTGATTCCTAACGGTAGTAAGATCCCATTATACTTGCTTAAATTTATGGAAGTTTGAGGAAACGATTCTTCGAACGGTTAAAAGTACTTTGACGAACGGATCGCCGGAACTGAGTTTGGCACTTTTATTACTATGTTTATTGTTTCCGAATCCTCTATTTTTAGCCATATCCAATCTTATTTTTCTATTAATACATTTCTGAAACTTCTCGATCAGATCAGATCAGATGTAAGTTCTTGGAACGTTTATGTAAAAACTTCGTTTGTCTTTCATTTACTTTTTTTCAGATTCAGAGATTATTATTGAGGGTTTTGGTTACGAGGGAAAACTCTTTTCATATTTTATATTTTGTTATGAATTCTATACGATGGAACACAGTTTGTATGTATGCATAATTATTCGGGGCCAATGCATCATACAAGCTGGTCACTTCGCTTTACTTTCAATATTAAAACGCTCAATATAAACATTTTATTATATATATATATAAATAAATATATATATATTTAATGTATATTCATTTCATGTATATTTAAATATATATAATTTATAATACCTATTATATACAATTTGTGAATTTAATGCATGTATATAGATGTATATATAAATATATATTTTATGTTTGTATACCTATGATATATATATATATATATATATATTTATATGTATATGTTATATGTATTGGTGTACATATGTATATATGTTTGCATATATTTATATGTACTTCTATACATATATATATATTTTATTATATAACACATACACATTTACATATAACGTATTGTAATTGTATATGTAAAGGTATATGTGAGCATTTTTATCAAGCATTTCATAATATATTACAAATTTACCTGCGTTTTTTTCTCTTCTTTTCTGAAGTGAGCTTATTTTGACGGTCATGATAGGAAAACCAGGGTCAATACTATAGCCAAAACAATTTCCCTGAAACGGTAAGCTCGGAAATAAAAAGTCAAGACTCGAGTTACCGCTGCTTGGAACCAAGGCGCCGCTATCGAGTAAAACAATCCGATTATGACTGAGGGTCTCGTAATAGCTTTACCTCGTGTATTAGGGAATTCAACACGTGTCAGATAGAAGTACAGAGTATTTGCTCGGCTGATGAGATTTCAGGGCTCAGATTTATAATTCTTAACAAATACCTACAACTGAGATTTTTTTCTGTTATATTAAGGGATGTAAAGAATAAAACTGTTTAAACGAGATAAACAACTAAGTACACTATTAGACTGACTGTAACAATTATATAAGGAATTGTATTGGACAGTGGTCCGTTCACCATATTAGGTAATTAGTGTACAGGAGACTCAGAAATTAGGAAAATGTATTTCATATTGTTGTAAGAAAGATATAAATGATATTAAATGATAATTGACAGTATTAGCAAATCAATGTAAACAACAATAAAAAACAAATACTGAGATGATTCACCAGCAAATAATCCACCAAAAAAATGTTTTTTAATGCTCGACTGTTTCTGAATGTGGCGGATTGAACATTAGATGGATCAGGTATCTCGTAAATGGGGACCTGTGGGTTTGCTGTTGCTACCTTGATTAATGCAGCAGTGTTGGTGCCAGCGAGGAAAGGGAGAGAAAGGGGAGTGGATGGGAGAGGAAGTATTAGAGGGAGATGGGATTGAGCGTGGGTGGAGGGAGGGACGGGGAAGAAAAGGAGGTTGAGCAGAAATTAGAAAGGGAGCATCCTGACCGAACATTTCTATAAGTGGAGTAAGCAGAATTATTGAAATCACAAATATAGTATGAACATTAAACTGTGATTACGATACGCATGAAGTTCAGATTATTTTTAAATGCAAATGTTGCTGAATGTAGTGGTGATATGGAAAGGCGATGGGACTATGTCAATGATAATTATATTTAACATATATATACATAGTTTTATAATATTTTTACTTATTATACACAATATGCATGTTGTATATATTCAACATGCATATGTAGTGAGTATAAATACGTATTAATTTATATATATGATATATTTTATATATATATATATTTATATATATATTTATAACACACCACACACACATTCACCATCATCATCGAAGGCGGCTAACGCCGACGGGGGCGCATGGTCGCTCCACTCCCCTCGCTTCCAGCCACGCGTGTCTCATGGCGAGTCTCAGGCAAGGCCCTCGGCCCTTCTTCGAAACTCCTCGCGACAGGTCTGGGCGAGTGCCCTAGCCATGACCTCGGTTGTCCCACGCGCCTCCTCCACCCAGGATGTGTCTCGCAGAGACACAACCTATGGACAGAGATATTATATTGTATATATATATATTTTATATATATATACATACATATATATGTGTATATATGTATATATATGTTTATATGTATATGCTTATATATGTATATAACTATTTATGTATCTACATATATGTTATAATATTAGATCCGTATATATCATATATACATATAATACATATATAGATATACATTATATACATATAAATACATATTTTATATTCAATATATACATTTTAAATACATTATGATATGTTATATACATATATAACATGATATGGTACATATAAATGTATATATTGTATATACATTATATATGTAGTTTAGTATATAATAATATGTATTTATATGTATATTATGTTATATACATATAATATGTAATATTACAGTTATTATGTATATACATATATACATATAAATACATATATATGTATATACATATATACATATTAAATACATTATATAGTATATACATTTACATTATAAAATACATCTATATGTATATACATATATACATATATATATATACATATATAGGTAATTAATATATACATATATTCATATATACATATATATACATTTACATGTATAATATGTATGACATATATACATATAAATGTTATATATATGTATATACATTATATTGTATTTTGATCTAAATATGTAATATACTTATATTTGTTTTTTATGTTTATATGTATATACATTTATATGTATTTATATGTATATATGTTATAATATATATTGTTTTATATGGTATTAGATGTACATTCATTAATATGTATTTTACATATATATGTATCTAATATATATGTATTACATATATACATATAAATACATATATATGTATATACATATATACATATAAATACATATATATGTATTCGTACATATATATACATTTACTTTTGCTTTATATGTATCTTACATAGTACATGTAAAGGTTTTATATATGTATATATGTATATATGTAATTATATGATATTACCTATATATTGTATATATATGTATATACATTTATATGTATTTATATATTTTGGTATATACATAATATATGTATATATATGTTTATATATGTCTAATACATATTTATTTTATATACATTTATTTGTTTATACATATGTATGTATATACATATTTATGTATTTATATGTAATATAGATGTAATCTACATATTTATGTATTTTATAATGTATATACATCATATATGTATTTATATGTATATCTACATATATATGTATTTATATGTATATACATATATATTGTTTTTTTATGTTTATATGTTTATACATATGTATATGTATGTTTTATTTTGTATATGTATGTCATACATATTTATGTATGTATAATAGGTAGATGTATGTATATTTATGTATACATCGTGTATATGTATGTATAATGTGTATCTGTATGATTTACATGTGTTTTGTATGCTATACATGTGTATTGTTGTATTACATGTGTATACTGTATGTATACATGCTGTAATGTATGTATACTGTGGATAGGTATGTATAGATCTGTGTGTATGTGTATGTATACATGTGGATGTGTTGTATCATGGGTTTGTGTATGTATAATGTGAGTATATGTAGGTATACTGTGTTATATGTATGTTATTAAATGTGTAAGTATGATATACATGTGTATAATGTTATTTATACCTGTGTATATGTATGTTTACCTGTGTCATATGTATGTAATCATGTGTATATGTATGTATATGTATGTCTTAATATGTAATAGGTAAGTATACATATTGTATATATAGTATAAATATGTATATATATGTATACATATGTATATGTATGTATAGATATGTATAAATATGTATACAAATGTATATATATGTATATTATGTATATTGATATATCATATATATCATATACATATTAAATTATATACTTGTGTACGATACTGGATACGTATATATATGTATATGAATATATGTTTATGTTTATGTATATAAATATGTTAACACATGTTAAATATATATGAATACTATTTTTTATGTATACAAATGTAATATATATGTATAGTAATATTGTAATATATATTTCTTTTACTATAATTTATATATTGTGTATGGTATTGGATACGTATATATATGTATATGATTGTATGTTTATGTATATGTATATATATAAATATATGTTAAATTCATGTATATGCATATAAATATATGAGTATATATAACATATACATATGCATGATTTATTTTATGTATATAACTGTATATATGTATATATAAATGTATATAAACACACATAGCGTGCGTTTATATTGTATATTTAAATATATTTACACTTGCACAACGTGTATGGATATGTATTATTATACATATATGATATATTGTATTTTTTTCGATGTAAGTGTCCGAACTAGCAACATGGTAATATATGAAATACCTTGTACATGTTTACTTAAGTACCGTCCTTAACACACAAATACATTATAATATATATATATATGGTATATATATTTATATATATACTTTTTATATATATGTACCGCACTGTGTGTGCTTAATGTATGTGTTTTGTTTTTATTTGAATAGGCACACACCACACACACACACACACACCACACACACACACACACACACACACACACACACACACACGTTCGTACGTAAGTCATCATTGTATTATTCATATTCTTTGAAATCACACTACGAGTAGTATGTGTATCAAATCAATAAATTTTAAAAAATCAAATAAAAGTTGATTTTCTGTGGCGCCTGCAGGGAATAAAGAAATCTGACGAAAACTAGTACCAGTGTGATCTTTTTCGCCTTCCAATCACTGATTTATAATCAACAATCACCATTATTTGGTCCGAATTATCACCATGCACATCGTGACTCTAAGAATGATTGTTTATTAATTCAGGGACATTAACCTCTGTTCAATTTCGTAGCCTGCAAATTAGCCCTGATTCTCAGTCGCGTAAATCTGCTTGCGTTTATTTGTTTGGCGTATAATAAAGCGCCGTGAGGTAACCGCTCGAATAACGATTCCGCGATTCTATATCAGAAATAACAACACATTACGGTTAAACACGAAACATTACGCATTTACACACACACACACTCACACCCTTGTGTGTGTGTATGTATGTGTATATATATATTAAGTAAATATGCACATGTATATTTAAACATTTATAGAATATATGTTGTCTATACAAATATATATATATATGTACATCAGTTTGGTATATTAATATATATATATGAATACGATATTTATATTATATTTATCATGTATCTTAACTTATTTGTATATATACATATAAGCATGTATATATTTATATATAGAATGTGTTTACATATGTATATTTTGTCATATATATTGTCAATATATGGTGTATTATATATATGTATATATGTATATGTATATTGCTATATGTATTGTATATAGATATGTATATATATATATTTGTTAATATATATGGTATCATATATGCACACATATATATATATATGCATAAAAATATATGTGAATTATATATGGATGTATATGTGTGTGTATTATATGTATATATATGTATACATTTATGTATATATATATATATATATATATATATATATATATATATATAATGGAAGCTGAGCCACCTCCTCCAACGTCTCGCCACATTTTTCCTTTTTCCTTTCCTTTTCTTTGTCTCTCTGCTTTTCCCGTTCTCCGACCCCCTTTTGCTCTCAAATCTTCCTTGAATGAACTCCTCCCCATCCTCTAAAAACCTCCCACTTTTCTCTTCTTCCTCTTTAATCTTCCCCACCTTCGTTCCATCACCCCTTCCTTACCCACCCCCTTCTTTCTTTCCCATTTCCTCTTTATGTTCCCTGCGTCTTCCCTTCCCCATCATCTTTTTTCTCTATAGGCCTCCTTCTCCCGTTTCCTCTTTAAGGCCTCTTTACCCTTCTTTTTTCTCTCTCCACTTTTCTCCTCTCCATCGTACCTTCCTTAATATCCTCTCCTCACGGATAATTTTGTAAATGACTCTCAAAATATTTCATTACAGTGTACTTGCCTTGAATAGTAATAATGATATTAAAAGTAATATTAATTATTAAAGTAGTGTCAGTAATGTCAATAATAGAATTCTAGTAGAATTCTAATAGATATGTAATAGTTTGCTTATGTGTCTGCGTGTGTGTGAGATTCTTTCCTAATAATATATCTTAATGCGTGCGTGTGTGTGTGTGAATGAGTGAGTGTGTTTGTGTGATTCTTGAAAAGCTAAGTACCAATTATCATCCCATTCACATCAAAATCAAGCAACTTCAACTCCGCTTTACATGAATATTGATTAGTACGACGAACAAACGACCACACTTTAAAGCAGAAATTATGTGTGTTGTGTGTGTATGTTTGTGTGTGTGTGTGTGTGTGTATAAATACACATATATACAATAAATTATACATATATACACAATCAATTATACATATATACACAATCAATTATACATATGTCTGTATAAATATACATATGTATATTTATATATGTGTGTGTGTCTTTGTACACGTGTGCGTTCGTTGATGTATGTACGATGTATGTACATATATATAATATTTATATTATATATTATATTTTTAGTGAGAGAGAGAGAGAAGAGAACGAGGAGAGAAGAGAGAGAGAGAGAGAGAGTGAGAGTGAGAGGTGGAGAGAGAGAAAGCCGAAAGGGAGAGATAATAAAAGAATAATAGTAATGGTTATTTGTGAATTTTGCCTTCCTACCCCGCGGTTTCACTGACTTATATAATTTTCCGACGGAACATTCATTTTTTTTGCGAAATCGGTAAACGGCATCGTAATACCTCGCCAAAATCAGACGTAATCATGCATAAGCTTATACACACACGTATACCACCCTCATGAACATTGAGCAAAACGCCGGTCAAAACCCCATTTTGTGATCAACAAACGCAAAGAGCGCCTCCCTAAAAAGGAGAAAAAAAAGTTTGAAGGTAGATGAGGAGAACTTCCCATCTTGGATTATTGTTCGAAGATGGTTTCCCAGGGGAACAGGACGAGCGCTAACGATGTGCTCGGATTTAAAATATAGAAGGTCGTGATTTATTGCGGGGAGCATCGAGCTTAGCACGTCACGATTTTTTTTTTTTCTTTTATCCATTTTTTCTGGGTTTGGTTTTGGGATGCAGGATCGAATTCGCAATGACCGGACATCTGTTGTATGAATATGATCTCCGACATTTGACACGAAGCTGAAGAATTCTACCAAAGGATCATCCACGTGCGTCGTTGCTGCTTTTTCAGCGCGGTTTTCCGTAAAGCATCGGAAAAACACGAGGGAAAAAATCCATATTCGAGGCTGAAAAAAATGGACATTGCATCGGTGATTTGCATTGTATACGGCAAAACAAACATTATTCAAGTGCACTTCTGCGGACGAAGGCCTAGAATATATTCATATTTCGTTATTATCGTGTGGCAGCGGTAAAGTCAGGGAATTTAAAACTCTCGGACATTGTGCCTGAACCAAGGAACAGTAATTATGTTTATCCCTATTCAAAAAAAAAAAACAAAAAAAAAAAACTCGAGAAACAAGACGGAAAAGATTTTTACCCTCAACAGGTCTAAATGAATACAATAGAAGTGCCAGTCCAAACATATGACTTATGAAAGCTGGCAAAAGAACAATGGCCAAAATGCCATCCAATGCTGAAGAGAGGTCTTTTGAATAGCCCGGAAGCATCTTAACTAAGCCCATACTAGCAGCGACGGAAGGAGGCCGGAAGGAAGATGCGCTCAAGTCTGGATGAAAAAAAAATCAGGGTTGACTTTCGCCCGATCATCTGGAGCCAGGAAGAGCACGCAAACTAGATTGATTTATAGGTTGGATGTCGCCACCACACACACACACACACACACACACACACACACACACACACACACACACACACACACACACACACACACACACACACACACACGACTACTTATACTAGTGTGTAGAGAAAGAAGAAAAGGGAGACAGGAAAAGCAGAAGAGATGGCAATGATAGGATGTTTGTGTATTTCCACTATGTCCATATCTATCTAGCTATCTATCTATTTATCATATATATATTATACTTAAACATATATATGAATTATACCATATATATGTATTATATATGTATATGTACATCCATTGTTGTGGTCCTGTGTGTAATATATATATATATATTATTATATATATATATTATATACATACATTACATATATCTTTGTATGTGTATAGTAAAAGTTAGTCCTCCCGCCCACACACACACACACACACACACACACTCACACACACAACACAAACACCACACACACACACACCACACTACATACAATATATATATTTGTATATATTTACTATATTTATATTATATCTTATTGTATTATTATTATATTATATATTTGTATATTTATATATTTATATAAATTATATATATAATAATATTTAATTATTTATATTTATTATATATATATATATATTAAATATATATTATATATATATTTATATGTATTCTATATATATATTAATAAATAATATATAATATAATATTTAATATATACATAATATTAAATGTATGTTATATATTATGATATTTATTATAATATAATATAATAATATATATAAAATATATATAATTATATGTAATATTATGTATAATAGTTATTATATATATATAATATGTTATATTAATATATATAATTTATAAATGATATATAATTAAATATATTATAATTCATATATGGATATGTATATATATGATATACTAGATATATGAGTATATATATATAATATCTATAGATATTATGATTTTATATAATATATATATATTTATATATATGATATATTGATATTTAGATTTATTATATATATATGATACATAGATATATATGATATTTATATGGATATATATAAATGATCATTGTAATATATATCTAATATATTTATGTAATATATATCTTATTATATATGTAAATAATATGTGATACATATGGAATATATATATTATATATATACTTTTATATAAGATATATAAATATATATATATATATTAATATAGTTATTTATATTTGATGAATATAATATATAATATATTTATCAATTTATATGTTATATATATAAATTATATATTATTTTTTTTATAATATTTCTATAATAGTATATATTATATATATTATATATAATATTAATATTTAAAGGATATATATATAATATTTACAATGTATATATATTTTATTTATAATATATATAATATATATAATGATATTATAATTATATATTAATATATATTAATATATATGGTATATATATGGATATCTTTAATTATTATTATAATATATTTATAATTTATATTTTATCTTTATATATATGTAACATATATGTAATATATATGGTATATTTATGATATATGTATAATTTATTTAAATATATGTATATTATTGATAATATCTATATTTAGTTTCTAGATTATTGATTTATATATAGAGAATTTAGATATATTATTTTGTTTATGCTTTTATGGTTTTTATTATAATGTGGATTTATTTTAGCTATATTAATCATATATATAATTTATAATAATAGATATATAGTATTTTTATAAATATATATATAATATATATATGATATATTATAGGTTAGATATATATGTATTAATATTCTTATTATTATAGATTATATAGTTAGTAGATATGAGATATAATATATATAATATATATATGATATTTATTATATAGATAATATATTTAAATTTAAAATATATATTTTATTTTATTATTTTAAAATTTAATATTATTAAATTTTTTTTTAATTTTAAAATTATAATTATTTTATTTTTATTAATATAAAATATATTTAATATATATAATTTTTTTAATATAATTTTATAAAATTTATATTTTTATTTTTTATTTTATATACATTTAGTTATATTATTATTATTTTTTTAATTATTATATATTTTATTAAATTGTTATATTATATATTTTATTATTTTTTTTTAAAATATTAAATTTTTTTAATTTTTATATTTAGATTTTTATTATATTTTTTTATTTTTATTATTTTATATATTTTATAATTTTTTTATTTAAAATTTATTTATTTTTATTTATTTTTTATTTTATATAATTTAAATAATTTATTTATTTTTATATAATTTATATTAATTTATATATATTTATTATTATTATATATATTTATATATTATATTTTTTTTTTTATATTTTTTTTTTTTTGTTTATTTTTTTATTTTTTTTTCTTTTATATTATTTATTTTTATATATTTAATTATTTTTTTATATATTTATTATTAATAATTTTATTTTATTAATATTATATTACTATATAATAATATAATTATTATATTATTATATATTTTTATATTTATAGTATTTTTTTTTTATTATTTTTTAAAATATATTTTTTTTTTTATATTTTTTTTTTTTTTTAATAATTTTATTTATTTAATATTTTTTTTTTTAAAATTTTATTTAATTTATAATTTTATATTTATTTTTCTTATTATATTATATTACTTTATATATTTATTTATTTATATATTTTAATTTTTATTTTTATTTATAATTATATATATCTATATTTTTTTTTTATTATATTTTAAATTTTATTATATTTATA
>NW_025918074.1:22500-28546 GCF_019202785.1 Penaeus chinensis | reverse complement strand
TCCTTCCTCCACCTCCCTCCCCTCCTCCTCTCTCCTCCCACTTCCCCACCCTTTGCCACCTCTCCTACCCCCCCACAACCCCACCCCCACCATCAACC
Organism: Penaeus chinensis; assembly: GCF_019202785.1. Taxonomy (NCBI): domain Eukaryota; kingdom Metazoa; phylum Arthropoda; class Malacostraca; order Decapoda; family Penaeidae; genus Penaeus; species Penaeus chinensis. The sequence goes on along the minus strand of NW_025918074.1, from coordinate 28,448 downwards.
CCACCCCCCACCCCACCATCAAAAGTATCAGAACCTCCGCCATTTAATGATTAGTTTCGTTACCTAATTACCGCTGTGTCAGTGGATTACCTGCTTGGCCACTCATATTATCTGGCTTGCTCGTTGGCCGAATTGACGCATGGGGGTAGCTTGTATTTTAAGGGGGGGGGGGGTGATGGGGATAGGGAGGGATAGGGGGTGGTGGAGGCAGAAGGGAGGTGGAAGAAAGGGGGGGTGGGGAGGAGAGGAGAAGAGGAGGGGTGGGAGGGGAAGGGGATGGTGGGGGAGGAGGGAAGTGGGAAGATAGGGGGAGAAGGAAAGGGGGAATGGGAAGAGAGGGATGGAGAGAGGGGGGGGGAGGGGGGGGAGAGAGAAAGAGGAGGAGGGAGAGCGTAGAGGGAGAAAGGGAGAGGGGAGAAGACGGGAGGGGGGGAGGGGGGGGGGAAGGGGAGAGGTGGGTGCCCTGCTTGCTTTAAAATGACTCAACAGTTGCGTCTTCGGCATATTGATGCAAGTTCGATCAAGAAACTAAAGGTACATCGATGCCTGAAATATTTCTCTAACATATCTTTTATCTATTAACATAATTTTAATTTTTTTTTTTTTTTATTTCTATTTGTTTTTATTATCATTGTTGTTATTACTTTTCCGGGGAGGGGGGGGGGGGTGGATCTAAGATTTTAGGTTTTCAAGATTTAATTGTCTTTTTATCTTTTATATCTATTTAACATTACTATTATTATCCTCAATGATAGGATTATCATCATTATTGTTATTATCATTGCCATTATTATTATTATTATTATTATTATTATTATTGTTTTTACTTTTATTATTATTATGAGTATTACTGATATCATCACTATCATTACTATTATAGTTATTACTATCAATATCATTATTTTTATTTTTATTATCATCATTATTATCAATGTTACCATAACCACTATTATTATTTACATTATCACTGTTGTTAATATAATCATTATTATTATTATCATTAATATCATTATTATTATCATTATTATCATCAATATCATTATTATTATTATTATTATCATCATAGCCATTACCTTTATTATAAACGTTATTATTACCAGTACAATCATTATTATTATTATTAATTTTACTTCTAACACAACTACTACTATTTTTACTGTTACTACTAATAATGACAATATTGCTACTGCCGCTGCTACAAGTAATATTATTAGTCTTATTGTCATTGCCATCATCAGAGAGAAAGAGAGAGAGAGAGAGAGAGAGAGAGAGAGAGAGAGAGAGAGAGAGAGAGAGAGAGAGAGAGAGAGAGAAGAGAGAGAGAGAGACAAAAGGAGAGAGAGAAGGAGATAGATAGAGAGGGTGAGAGATAAGGAGATAGAGAAAGAGAAGCAAAAGGAGAGTAAAACAGCTACTAAAGTTCGAGGCAGAGTAAGTAACAACAAGATGCAACTGCAGACGCGTAAAGGGATACATCAGTTCCTCAGTACGTAGAGAGAACTCCTGGACAGAGAACAGACTTTTCGCTGTCTAAGATTCTGTTCCATACCTTATACATCCCACAGATAAAAATCTTTTAGTATTGGAACCCTATAGCATGAAAATAAAAAGAATATTGCTTAGACACTGATGACAACATTGGCGCCAACGACCGAGCCCTTAAAAGACCTGAAATGTTGTCACAGGGAAGGAAATCCAAAGGACAGACCCCTCACCAGTGTTGGCAGCGCAGGGACCTGACAGCAGAGGGAATCAGGCGCGATCAGGAGGCCGGCGTGTGTGGGAAACCTGTTGCTTTGATGTGTGTGGTGTTATTAACGAAGCCGAGAAGACAGTGATGCGTCTGGCCATATTGATAGCTTGCTTGTTAGACACAGACCCCCGCTGTTTTAAAGGGAGACGTCCGCAGCGAAGGGCGACGGGAGAGGAGATGGAGGGTGAAAAATGGTCCGTAGAGAGGAGGGAATGCTTAGCCTCGTAACCCTTCGACAGGCTGTGCAACAACCGTCTCTTATGATTCGCTGCTGGAGATTATGGACGTGTGAGTGAGTGCTTGGCGTGCGTTGTGAGGGAAGGGCTGGGGGAATGTGCGTCGTCGGGGAACTTTGGATTGCGAAATATCAAGAGTTGAAAAGGGAGAGAAAAAGAAGAGAGAGAACAGATGCGGTGGAGCATCGTGTGGGAACATATAGATACATATATGTAGCTATATGTATGTATATATATATATATATATATATATATATATATATATATATACATGCACGCACATATACATACATATATATATATATATATATATATATATATATATATATATATATATATATATACAAATAAATATATATATATATATATATATATATAAATATATATATATATATATATATATATATATATATATATGCATATATATATATATATATATATATATATATATATATATATATATATATACATATATATATTTATATATATATTTATATTTATATATATATTTATATATACACACATATATATATATATATATATATATATATATATATATATATATATATATATATATATATATATATATCTATATATATATATATATATATATATATATATATATATATATATATATATATATATATATGTGTGTGTGTGTGTGTGTGTGTGTGTGTGTGTGTCCACTTTATATCCACCTGTAGATTACAACAGCAGCAGTATATTACACTACTTCCAGGTTCCCACAGCATACCCAGTCATGGCAAAACATATCGCCAAGGCCCATTTTTAACAAAATCTTGGGCCACGTATAAATCTGAATGAAGTACAACCGTCTCCTTCTGCAATAGAATACTTTTGCAAAACATCAAATCCAACATCAGTCATATACACGGTAGGAGTATACTTTAACTTTAAGGTTCCCAGAGTATGTCCTCTTACGATAAGATTTTTTCGAAGATTTGAAGTTTTACATCACTCAGTACAAAATAGGAATACACTGCAAAATACTTTGTAAAGTTTCTTTGTATGAGTCCTCAAAGGAAGAACGGAAAATATAAGATGAACATACATAGGCAGACAGGCAGACAAACAGGTAGGCAGACAAACAGGCAGACAGGCAAACAAACACGCAAGCAGACACATAGATAGACAGATAGACTAACAGGCAGAGGGAGACAGACAAACAGACAGGCAGATAGATAGATAGACTATCAAATAGATAACCAAGCATACTATCAAAGAAGCAAATAGACAGACAAAGACACACCTGGCCAACATACAGTCAGACAGACAGACAAACAGCCAGGCAGACAGACAGTCTAGTAGGCAGACAGATAAGCAGGGATACAGACAGGCAGAGATGTTGACAGATAGAGAAGCAAACACACAAGCAAACAAATATACAAATTTACAAACACACAGCCAAACACACAAACAGACATACATACATCCAGACAGACAGCCGACCAATCAGACAGACAGACATCTAGACAGACAGATAAATAGACAGTCAGTCGGACAGACAGACAAACAGACACCCAGCCAGCCAGCCAGTCAGACAGACAGCCAGACAGAAATTCAGGCAGATATCCCGACATTCAGACAGATAGACAGACAGACAGATAGACAGACAGTCAGACGAACAGCCAGACAGCCAGACAGACATTCAGACATAAAGGCATTCAGACATCCAGACATTCAGACAAGCATCCAGACATCCAGACATCCAGACAGACATCCAGGCATCCAGACATCCAGACAGACATCCAGGCATCCAGACATCCAGACAGACATCCAGACATCCAGACATCCAGTCAGACAGACAGACAGACAGACATCAAGACATTCAGACAGACATCCAGACAGACAGATAGATAGACGAACAGACAGACAAACACACACCCAGCCAGCCAGCCAGTCAGACAGACATCAAGACAGCCAGACAGACATTCAGACAGACATCCAGACATCTAGACAGACATTCAGACATTCAGACAGACATCCAGACAGACAGACAGAAAGACATTCAGACAGACATCCAGACAGACAGAAAGACATTCAGACAGACATCCAGACAGACATCCAGACAGACAGACAGACAGACAGACAAACAGACAGACAGACAGACAAACAGACAGACAGACAGACAGTCAGACAGACAGACAGACAGACAGACAAACATTCAGACAGACATCCAGACATTCAGACAGACAGACACCCAGACATTCAGACATACATCCAGACAGACAGACAGACATCTAGACATTCAGACAGACAGACACCCAGACATTCAGACAGACATCCAGACATTCAAACAGAAATCCAGACAGACAGACATTCAGACAGACATCCAGACATCCAGACAGACAGACAGACAGACAGACAGACAGACATTCAAACTGACAGACAGACAGACATTCAGACAGACAGCCAACCAGTCAAACAGACATCCAGACATCCTGACATCCAGACAGACAGACGGACATCCAGACAGACATTCAGACAGACAGCCAACCAGTCAAACAGACATCCAGACGTACAGACAGACAGACGGACATCCAGACAGACATTCAGACAGACAGCCAACCAGTCAAACAGACATCCAGACAGACAGACAGACAGACAGCCAGTCAAACATCCAGCCAGCCAGCCAGCCAGTCAAACAGACACCCAGACAGACAGACAGGGGGAGGAACCGCCATTGCTCCTTCCTTACCCTGCCTAACCCTGCCGCCCCAAGTATGTGCCCTCTTCTCTAGAGGTGGTCGTAAACCGCGCTAATATCACTTAAATTCCATGTACGAGGAGATACGCATGTAAGATAACGATATAAAAAACGGCATCAGCTCTTGGGATTCCTCTTATCTTTTGATGTTACAACAGTAAAAAGAGGGAGCTTGTGTTCTATATCAAGCTCAGCTAACCATTAGGACGAACCATTTGAGGGAACGCCCCCCCCGCCCCCTTGCACCTCTTTCTCTCTCTCTCTCTCTCTCTCTCTCTCTCTCTCTCTCTCTCTCTCTCTCTCTCTCTCTCATTCTCTCTCTCTTTCTCTCTCTCACTCTCTCTATCTATCTATCTATCTATCTATCTCTTTCTCCCCCCCCCCCCCTTTCTCTCTCTCTCTCTCTCTCTCTCTCTCTCTCTCTCTCTCTCTCTCTCTCTCTCTCTCTTTCTCTCTATTTGTCTATCTATCTAACTTCCTCCCCCTTTCTCTCTCTCTCTCTCTCTCTCTCTCTCTCTCAATTTGTCTATCTATCTATCTTCCTCCCGCTCTCTCTCTCTCTCTCTCTCTCTCTCTCTCTCTCTCTCTCTCTCTCTCTCTCTCTCTCTCTCTCTCTCTCTCTCTCTCTCTCACTCCCCCCTCTCTTTCTATTTTTCTACTCCTTCTCCTTGATTTTCTCTTTTTTTCGCTTTTCACCTTCTTCTTATCTTTCTCTTTTCGTCCATTTTCTGTCAACTTCCTTCTAAATTCTGCTCTTTCTTATATTCCCTCCTTTTCCGTTTCCTCTCCCCCTTCCTTTCTCTTCTACTGCTATCTCCTCCTTTCCTTTCTACTCTCTATTCTACTACTCTTTGCCCTCTTCCTATTTTATTCATCTCCTATTTCCTTCTCTCTCCCTCCTCTGTCTTCCCTTTCTCCATCTCTCCCCCAATATCACCAATATTCTCCCTTCCCTTTCTCCATCAGTTTCCCCTCTTTCTTCACCTCTCTTTCCCATCCCCTTCTTTTTCGGTCTCACAAGAAAATGTCTCTCTCTCTCTCTCTCTCTCTCTCTCTATCTCTCTCTCTCTCTCTCTCTCTCTCTCTCTTTCTATCTCTCTCTCTCTCTCTCTCTCTCTCTCTCTCTCTATATATATATATATATATATATATATATATATATCTCCCTCTCTCTCTCTCTCTCTCTCCAAGTAACTATATATTTATCTATCTAGCTATCTCTACCTCTATC
>NW_025918074.1:10000-20000 GCF_019202785.1 Penaeus chinensis | reverse complement strand
AAGAAGAAGTGGGGGATAGAAAGAGGGAGAGAGAGAAAGGAAGGAATTAAACATAGAGAACTAGATAAAGGGTAAGGAGAAAGAAGGGGGAGGATGGAAGAAGGGAGAAAGAGAGAGAGAAAGGAAGTAAATAAAAGTGGATAGCCAGAGAAAGGATAAGGAGAAAGAGGGACGGTGAGGGAAGGGGGGGGGGGGAGGATAAGGAGGGGGAGGGGGGTATTGGGAGTGATAAGAGGGGGGGGGGTAGGAAATACTAATAATTCAGTTTGTATCAATAAAAAAAAAAAAAAAAAAAACATATGCAAATATTTATCCACATATAAACCACACAATTATAATAAACAGGAAAAAAATAATGAGGATAAGTTATGATAATAATGAGGCATAACTTAAATATATGCTTCAATCATGATAAAATAAAAATTTACTTTTATGAGAGTAATTTTTATAATAATCATATATTATTTTCCGTTCTTGTTCATAATTATAAAAATAGTAACGCTAATAATGATGATGATGATAATAACTACGATAATGATTTAGTAAAGATAATTAATAATAATAATAATAATAATAATAATAATAATGACAACAGCAATAATAATGACAATGATAATAATAATAACAATAATTATGACAATAATAATAACAGTAATAATAATAATAGTAATCATAATAATATTAATAATGGTAATAACAATAATGATAATAATAATTATAATAACAATAAATTGAACCAAAGCATGAAATAAATTAAAAAACAAACGTAATTTTCTCTCTGTCATCCCCATCACTTCCTCTCCAACACCATCCTTCTCCCCCCCCCCTACCTACTCACCCCCAACCATGCACCTTCTCCCCCTACCTCCCCTCCGCCCCTCCTTCACACCCCCTACCCACTCTTCCCCCAACTTTACCCCTTCTCCATCACCTCGTACCCACACCTCCCAACCTCCCCTCATACCTCATCCCCCTTTCCCCCACCTCGTCAACCTCCTCCTCCCCCTACTTCCCCATCTAGCCAACCTCCCTCCCCCTTCCTCCACTTCGTCAACCTCCTCACCCCCCCTTCCCCCACCTCGCTAACCTCCCCACCCACATACCCACCCCCTTTCCTCCCCCACCCACCCTCCCTCTTCCCAACTCACACACCCACTCCCTTTCCTCCCCACCTCCCCCACCCACCTCTCCCTCCTCCACCCCTCCACACACACACCCTCCCCCCTTCCCCCACCTCCCCCACGTCCCTCCCTCCGTCTCTCCCCCTCCTTCCTCCCCACCTTCACCCCCCCCCCTTTCCTCCCAACCTCACTTTCGGATCCACTTCTTCGTTCCCTATTTAGTCTCAAGCAAAATACTTTCCGTTGGATGGTGACATTTAAGAGGCTAGCTTATGAGAAAACATTGTCGCAAAAACGTTCCGAGTATTTTGAAACCGACAGACTACTAAGTCCCGAGCCGACGGTGGGCTAAAGGAGATGGTTATCTAGTTGTTTATTTGTTTTTTGTTTTTGTTTGTTCGTTAGATTTGTCCTTGTTTGTTTGTTTATTCGTCTTTTTTTATTGTTTCTACTCGTGAGATGTTTCTTTGTATGTTTTTTTTCTTTTTACATAGTTTTCCATTTATTTCTTCCCCTTATTACCATTATTCAGTTTCTTATTTTTTCTATCATAAGCTTATCATATATATGTATATATATATATATATATATATATATACACACACACGCTTTTGTTTTCTTCTTCTTTTTTCTTTTATTTTTATTTTTTACTTGTTTTTCCTATCCATTGCATAGAAATGTTTATTTATGTCCGCTTAAATAATTTATCTGCATCTTAATAGACTTCGCTTCGCCATTTTCATATCACAAGTTAATGCGACAGAAGGACCGTCAAGTTTCTTCATCGGCGGCTAAATTTAGTGGCTGCAGGACTGAGAGGGATAAAGCATTTTTATCCGAAACGTTTATTAGGAAGGTGACGATGAGGGAAAGAAGTGTAATTAAAGTGTATTTAGTTAATGGTGTATGTAGTGGATAAACAGAGGAATGATATGGATGGTATGAGAGGAAAGGGGGGGGGGGGGGGTGTATGACGTCATATTGATTTTAGCACCATGTATATTTTTTTTAATTATTGTTATCTATGCTGTGTTTATTCCTTTTGTGTTCATTTTTTTTTTTTTTTGTTTATTAGTTGATATGACAACTAGATAAATGAATTAATAAATCAATCGGGAAAGTAAGAAAAAATTAAAATGCTAAGAACTGAAAACCATTTATCAATATATTCTATATTAGAGAGATATATCTACTCCTTAGATATCAAAATCGAGATCAAATGTCATCATTAGCATCAACAACAACAAAATATTACGATTTCCAACGATTAAAAAAAAAAAAAAAAAAAAAAAAAACGAAAACAAAAAAGATAATAATAATAATAAATCTTTTCTTTTATTTAATAACTTAAAAAAAAAAAAACAAGCATTCTTCCCCCCCCCTCCCCCTACCCCGCCCCCCATCCCCGTCCCCCTTATTAAGTTAGCAAAACAAGCAACGAAATCTTAATTACGCTCTTTAATGACCCAGCAAATGAGACCGATTCATTAGGCTGACAACAGGAATCCGTTTCCCCGTCTCCGTCACGTGACAGCTGTTCCGTACCTTTCCCTGCTCTTCTCTTTTGTACTCTGTGGACTTTTTATTATTATCGTTGTTTTGTTGTCTGTTTGTTATCTGCGTGAGGAAGGGTCTTGTACTTTCTTATTTGTCTTCTCTTCTGTTTCTTCCTTTTTTATCTTTTTCTTTTCTCTCTTCTTTCTTCTCTCTATTCTTTTTCCTTCCACTCTACGTCTCCCTCCGTTTCCTTCCATTCCTATTTCCTCTTTCTCCTCTCTTCTCCCTTCATCACCCCTCCCCTTATCCCTCCATCACCCTTCCCCTCCTTCTCTCTCTCCTCTCCTCATCTACTTCTCCCCTCATCCTCCCACCTCCCTCCCCCACTTCCCTCCCCCACTTCCCTCCTTCTTTCTCCCACCCTCCCACCTCCCACCTCCCTTCCCCCACCCTCCCCTCCTACCCTCCCCTCCCTTCCCCTCCCACCCTCCCCCACCTCCCTCCCACCCTCCCCAACTTCCCTCCTCCCCTCCTCCCCACCCACCCCACCCTCCCTCTCCTCCTTTGATGAGCCGAAGAGAAAGAAGTAACCATCAATCAAGGGGCAAGAGCAGGAGATGGACGCCGGGCCCGATTCCGACAGGCGCCCCCTTGCGTCTCCTGGTTCCAAAGGTGCCATAACAGCTGGTCTAGTCCCCTGTCATTTGCATACGTAATGAGCACTGGACACCCATTGACGGGACGCCCTTCCGACTAGAGGCAGCCCCGCTTGGCCCCGCCCACCGATCCCGCCCGGGCCTCTTGTGTCTCTTGCTTTCTTGTAGTTTTGTCTGTTTTATTCTATTTTGTCCTTTTTTTTTATCTCTTCTTCTTTTCTTCGTCTTCTTCTCCTTTTTTCTCTCTCCTTTTCTTCTTCTTCTTCTCCTTTTATTCTCTCTTCTTTTCTTCTTCTCTTTTTTTCTCTCTTCTTTTCTTCTTCTTTTCATTTTTCTTATTTTTCTCCTTCTTTTTTTCCCCTTCTTCCCTTACTTCTTCCTCCTCATCCTCTTCTTCATTTTCTTCTTTTTCTTCTTCTCCTTCGTCTTCTTCTTCTTCCTCCTCTTCCTCTTCTTCGTCTTCTTCTTATCCCTCTTCTTCTTCTTCTTCTCCTTCGTCTTCTTCATCTTCTTCTTCTTCTTCTTCTTCTCCTTCGTCTTCTTGTTCTTCTTCTTCATCATCTTCTTCTTCTTCGTCTTCTTCGTCTTCTTCTTCGTCTTCTTTTTCGTCTTCTTCTTCTTCTTCTCCTTCTTCTTCTTCTTTTTCTTTTTCTTCTTCTGCTTTTTCTTCTTCTTCTTATTCTTATTCGTCTTCTTCTTCTTCTTCTTCTTCTTCTTCTTCTTCTGCTTTTTTCATCATCATCTTCTTCTTCTTCTTCATCTTCTTCTAATTCGTCTTTTTCTTCTTTTTCTTCTTCTTCATCTCCTTCGTCTTCTTCTTCGTTTTCTTCTTCTTCTTCTTCTGCTTCTTTATCTTCTTCTTCTTCTTCTTCTTCTTCTTCTTCTTCTGCTTCTTTATCTTCTTCTTCTTCTTCTTCTTCTTCTTCTCCTTCGTCTTCTTCTTCTTCTTCTTCTTCTTCTCCTTCGTCTTCTTCTTCTTCTCCTTCGTCTTCTTCTTCTTCTTCTTCTTCTCCTTCGTCTTCTTCTTCGACTTCTTCTTCTTCTTCTTCTGCTTCTTTATCTCCTTCTTCTTCTTGTTCTTCTTCTTTTTCTTCTTCTTCTGCTTCTTTATCTTCTTCTTCTACTTCCTCTTCTTCTTCGTCTTCTTCTTCTTCTTCTCTTTCGTCGTCTTCTTCTTCTTCTTCTCTTTCGTCGTCTTCTTCTTCTTCTCCTTCTTCTTCTTCTTCTTCTTCTCCTTCGTCTTCTTATTATTATTATTACTATTTTTCTTCTTCTTCTGCTTCTTTATCTTCTTCTTCTTCTTCTTCTTCTTCTTCTTCTTCGTCTTCTTCTTCTTCTGCTTCTCCTTCGTCTTATGATTATTATTTTTACTAACTTTAATACTATTGCTATTCCTACTCCTGTTATTACTTTGATATTGATATTATCATTATTATTTTTATTGTTATTATTATTATTATCATTATTGCTATTATTATTATTATTATTATTATTATTATTATTATTATTATTATTATAATTATTATCATCATCATCATCATCATCATCATCATCATCATCATCATCATCATCATCATCATCATCATCATCATCATCATCATCATCATCATTACTATGTGTGTGTGTGTGTACATAAACACACACACACATAACCCACATACATATATACGAATCTCATTACCCGAAAATTGAAGAAACACCCCCAATTAAAAACACTAATTAAGCTTATAACTTCCGATTAAAGAAAGATATTCTCTTTATGAGTTTTCGTGGTTTTTAACCTTGCAAGAAATGCCAGATAGTAATCTTGAAAACTAATGGAATATTTTTTTTTTTTTTATTATTATTCTTTTTATTATTCTTTTTATTATTTTTTTATTGTTCTTTTTATTATTTTTTATTTTCATTTTTGGTCTATTTCCTTTTTAGAAGTGTAGACACCCAATTATATAATTATCTAACATTATACATTTTTCTGCATGATTGATCACCTTCTGACACAAAAACTGGTTTGTTTTAACTTTTTTTGTTAAATGATTCTGTTTTTATCTTCAACGTAATATTTTTATTCTTGCTTTCCAGTTATCATCTTTTTTCGCTCTCATTATCTCTTTTTTTTTCTTTGTTTTGTTCTTCCTATTCGTATCTAATACAATTATTCTGATTGTGTTATCCTTACTTTGCATGTTGCTAATGTTGCTAATTTTCAGTGATTCACTTTCTTCTGTTGTTGCCGTATACGAAGCTTTTTTTTTTTTCTCTCTCTCTCTCTTTCTTTCTTTCCTTCTTTCTTTCTCTTTATTTTTTGTTCTCTCTCGTTTTCGCTGTCTCTTTCTCTATCTCTCTCTCTGTCTCTTTCTTTCTAATTCTCTCTGTCTCTGTCTCCGTCTCTGTCTGTCTGTCTGTCTGTTTGTCTCTCTCTCTGTGTCTGTGTGTTTGTCTGTTTCTCTCTCTGTCTGTGTCTGTCTCTCCCTCTCTCTCTCTCTCTCTCTCTCTTTACTTTGTTTATTTTCCTATCCCTTCGTTATTCGCTTCTGATGTCAATGTTGCAATAAATTCACGAGGAATAAAATAATGCAACTTGTATCACTGAACAGATTCATTTATCATGCAACTTTCACTTCATGCTTATTTCAGTACCATTTGATTTATTGCAGTTTTTTCGTGAAATTCGTAATTATCATCGATTTTCTAGCTGTACTTTCCTGTTTATATCAAGTTAAATAGTTGATGCAATAATCATGGGTCACTGTAAAAAAAAAAAAAAAAAAAAAAAAAAAAGATTACTATTACTCCTTGTTATTGTTAATATAATTATTATTGATATTCCTAAAATAATAGTGTTCATGATGATTATCATTATTATTATTATTGTTGTTGTTGTTATAATTACTATTGTTGTTGTTATTGGTTTTGCTGTTATCATCACTGTAATACTAATACTGATACTAAGGAAAATGATAATGATACTAATCACAACCATTATTATTATCATTATCATTATTATCATTATTATCATTATCATTGTCACTATCACCATTATCATTCTCCTCTTTATCATCATTATTGTTGTTGTCATTATCAGTAGGCCTACTCTAGCAATGATAATAGAAATAAGAATGATAATGATGATGAGGATGATGTGAATAATGATGATACAATGATGATAACAGTAATAACAATATATCAATTATGATAACTTTAACGATAATAGTATCTATGATAATATCCATAATAAGAAGAATAATATAGTAATAATAGTAATAATAGTAAATGCCAATAATAATAACGTTAACAACAAAAACAATGATATCATAGATAACAACAACAATAATAAAACAAATAATAATGATAATAATAATGATAATAATACTAATACTAATAGTAGTAATAATAATAATAATAATAATAATAATGTTAACAACAATAACAATGACATCAGAGACAACAATAATAATGATAATAATAATAATAATGATGATAATAATAATAATAACAATAATAATAATAATGATAATAATAATAATAACGTTAATGATTATAATGGTGATAATGACAATGACTATGATAACTAAAAATAAAAAATAATGATAATGACAATAATGCCTTGTCTTCCTTTTCCATTTTGAAAATATATCGGTAAAACAATAGATAAATAAAATAGACAGATAGACAGATATATAGATAGATAGATAAAAAAAATAGGTGCTTCTAAACATTACCAGGACGAAGAATTATTCTAAGAACAAGCAACGGAGGAGGTGAAGAAAAAGAAGAAAGAGAAGAAGAATATGGAGAAGAAGACAAAGAAAGAGAAGATGATGATGCTGAAGAAGACGAAGAAGAAGGAAAAGGGAGGAGGATGTGAAGAGGAGAGATAAATAGAAGATAAAGAAGTAAGAAGAAGAAGAAGAAGGAAACGAAGAAGAGGAAGAAGCAGGAGGAGCAAAAGAAGGAAAAGAGTGTAATGATGGAGAATAAGAAGAAGAAACAGACAGAGAAGAAGAAGAAATAAGAGAAGATGGAAAAAAAAGATAATGATGGAGAATAATAAGAAGACACAGACGGAGAAGAAAAAGGAGAAGAAGAAGAAATAGGAGAAGAAGGAAAAGAAGATAATGATGGAGAATGAGAAGAAGCAGACGGACAAGAAGAAAAAGAAGGAGGAGAAGAAGGAAAATAAGATTTAAAAAATAATAATAATAATAATAAAGAGAGAAGCTAAGAAGAACAAGATTTTTTTTTTTTTTTTTTTTTTAAGGAAAATTCAATTAACAAGTTATAAAACGGAAGAGAAAACCCGTAAGACGAATGAAAACAGGAAAAACAGTACCAAAAAAAAAAAAAAAAAAAAAAAAATTATATATTTATATGATAATGTACATTCTCCAATCTAAAAAAAAAAAAAAAAAAAAAAGATAAAATAAAAGAAAAAAAAAAAAAAAAAAATTGAACTGAAGCATCGATAATTTTGCGAAACTTAATCATCTTGTCAATCAAAAACAACTTTCCCGAGACACTGCAGAAGTAGCAGAAGGAGAGGTCGTCTGCATTGTTTTATTATTATTATTATTATTATTATTATTACTGTTATTATTATCATTATCATTATTATTATTATTATTATTATTATTATTTTGCATTGTTTTTATTATTATTATTATTATTATTACTATTATTGTTTTTATTATTATTATTATTATTATTATTATTATTATTATTATTATTATTTTCTATATTATTATCATTTTGCATTTGCTTATTATTATTATTATTATTATTTTTTTTTTTTTTTTAGGAATTATTTTATTAGTATTATTTCCTTATTTTCTCATTATCTTATTATTATATTTACTTGTTTATTTTGTATCATTTATAATACTTTTATTATTTCTATTATTTATTATTATTTTTTTGTTTCAATCATTTATTACTATTTTATAATTTTTATTATTTATCATTATTTAATCCTTATTTATTCATTTATCTACTAATTTCACTGATGATGATTATTGTAGCGAAAAAGATGATAGTAATATGAGTATAACTGTATAATTCCAGTAATAAGAGTGATGATACTAATGATAGAGATGGTAATGATGTATACAGATCTTCGTGATGATAATGAAAAGGATGATAAGGACGAAAAGGATGATGATAGTTGTGGTAACCATAGCAACGTCGATACCTGTGATAAAGCTCCTGAAATAAGTAACACTCTGTACATTTCTGAACAGCCTTGAACATCGTCTGAACATTGCTGAAAAGCCTTGAACATATTCTGGAAAGATCTGAACATCGCTGAGCAGTCTTCAACATAGTCTGAACATCAGTGGATGACCATGAACATCGTTTGAACATCTCTGAACATCATTGAACAGCTTTGAACATCGCCTGAGCATCTCTGAACATCACTGAACAGCCTTCAACATCGTCTGAACATCACTGAATGGTCTTGAACATCGTTTGAACATCTCTGAACATCACTGAACAGCCTTGGACATCGTCTGAGCATCTCTGAACATCACTGAACATTTTAGAACACCATCTGCATAACTCCGACCATCACAACATCACTGAACAGCTCTAAACATCCTTGAACATCTTTGAACAAGTAGACTGAGAGACCCGAGGCAGATCCACGTCTGCAGGTCGGGAGGCAGAGAGGAGGAGAGGCCATCGCAGACTCTTTCATACTTATTTACTCAAGAAAATTAGATTTACTCTAGAAATGAAGGCTGGAGGAGACGCTGGTGAAATTAAACCCGTTTTGGTGGATTTTTTTTTTTTTTCTGCTGTCTCTCTCTCTCTCTCTTGATTTGTTTTTTCTTTCTTTCTTTCTCTCTTTCTCTCTCTCTCTCTTTATATATATATATATCCATATATATATATCGATATATCTATATGTATTTATTTATATATATATATATATATATATATATATATATTTTTTTTTGTGCTCAGGTGATTATTTTCTTCTTTTGCATTGGAAACATCACTGCATAAATTAAGTAAAGTACCACATACTTAAAAAAAAAAAGAGCTTAATATTCAAAGTGTATATTATATGGTTGGATTAGTAAAACAATTAATAATATTAATGATGATAGTAGTAGTAGTAATGATAACAATAATAATAATAATTATGATAATGATAATGATAATGATGATGGTAATGATAATGATGATGATGATGATGATGATGATAAACATAATCATGATTATGATTATGTCAATATTATCAATATGATAATAATGATGATAATGATAATAATGAACAACAATTTAACAACAAGAACAATAACATTATCAACAACAATAGTAATAGTGATAGTAATAGTGATAGTAATAATGATAATGACAGCAACAACAACAGTAATAACAATAATAATGATAGTAATAATAATAACAATAATAACAATAATAACGATAATAATAAATGGTAATGCCCGACCTGAATGAGAGTACTACGTGAACTTAGTCTTTTGGACAGAAATTAAATATTTTAAGTCTAAATTTTAATCTAAACCATAAATGTCGATATGCTTGCGTTAATGCTCTATAATCACGGACGCGCTTGCCTTCAAATGCAAATGCAATATAAAAAAAAAATGAATATGAATTAATGAAAATAACATGGAGCTTATATTTTCTTTCCTTTTTTGGAATTAAAGAAAGGGAGAGGAAGAAAAGCGATAGGAGGACTCATAAAGAATAAAAACGAAG